>NW_027107302.1:338371-350612 GCF_000696795.3 Halyomorpha halys | reverse complement strand
CTGGTAAAAACTTTAGGACTGCTAGAAATGAGTTTTCATGATAAGTACAGTAGAAAAAAGTCTCTAAAATTATTAGATATATGTATATATATATACCTTCTTAAAAGTAGTATGTTTTGTTATCTTGACATTCAAATTTAAAAAAGGAGAAAATTGAAAATTTGAATCTTTTTAAATGCTAATGAACTAACACTTTTACGTTAACTCATATGTTTCTTGCAAAGTCATATGCTCTCGAAAGCATGGTACCTGTACGTATAATTATTAAACTGCTCTCTCACAGAGTTACGTTAGGAGAAAAGATGGCAAAAGCAATATAATTAAGTTTAGTACGCAACTATATGCATTTATTGTCAAATATGTAAAATAGAATTTGGGGGATTCCACTAACTCATAAAAGATTAGCTGTTTAAAGATACATTCAAACAAAACGCGCCTAAAAACCCAACAGATATGAGAAATACCCAGATGAAAAAAATCAAACACTTATTAGATTTTGTTATCAACCTTACTATTTCTATTATATTATACATATTTATTTTTTTAATTTATTTTTATATAAATTTATCATTAATTGTTGTTTAATCATAATAAATAGATTTATTTTTTACTGAACTAGAATATTCTGTTAATTCCCAAATAGGTTTATATATTTTAATCTCGAAGTATTATAATCATTACAAAAATGTACATTTAATTATTCCCTTTATAGTTTACAGTATAAAATGAATAGCTGAATGGTTTATGGAAAATAAATTCATGCAAGGAAAAACAAAATAACTGATACGTAAGTTGGATTGAGTAAAAAGGCATTAGAAAGATAAGATTTAATTTGATTAATTCATTTTTCAAATTTTTTTCTTAATAAGCATTTACAGTATATTTCCAAGTAAAATTTATTGAAGATTTTATTTTTCTCCCTATTACGTTCAAATTAAATTTTAAAATAAATATCCTTAGTTAACATAAAAGAATCGAAAGTTGACTTGATTGAATTAAAAAAGAAATTCTCCTACTGGACTTTGTTAACCTTAAAAATAACTTTAAAACATAATAAAAATTCTTATGCAAATAAACCAGCGTACTTCTTCCATAACTGATTTATAGCTGAGTTCCTCTGTTCCAAAACGGCTCGCCGATGGATTCTGAAGATTTTGGGATCCAAAGTGGTTTCTTCTGACAGTTTAATAACAGGTTTCGGTTCCTTCCGTGCATCTAAAATAACTGGTGGGAACCTAAATTTAATTAGATCAAATATTTAAATAATTATTATATATAATATATATATTATATATAAATAATATCATATCGCTGTTCCGGAAGTACCGTACAATAGTTCAATTGCAAAATGTTGCGAAATTAACTTTATTGTATTGGTGGGTTCAAAAATACATTTAATAGATGTTTGGAAATCCACATAATTGTCCTCAACTTTGTCATAGGAGTGCAGATCCGTAGTTATAATCTGCTTATTTATTTATTATTGGCAGAATGATGACGATTTTTACATTTGTGATTCAGAAGTGAGAGTGCAGTTGTATCACTGTACTTCCGGGGCAGCGATATTGTGAACATATTATACAATCTTCAAACAACAAGAAATGTACTTCAAATTCTAAAGTTTGGAAAAAAAAAAGAAAAGTTAAAGTTTTCCATTTCTATAATAAATTTTTGACATCGGTTTTTCTACTTAGGAAGAAATATTCAGCCAGATTTAAAAACAGCGACTTTGCCTGCTGGTCAATACCCTCTAAAACGTTGATTAAAAATAAAACAAAACTGGTGTTATCATTTTTTGTCGATAGACTCCTAATATAATTTATAATACCTTCATTATTTTTATAAATAAGTTCTACAGAAAACCATCACATTAGTAATACTTTATAAAATAAATAAGTTATGGATAAATCTACGTCTTCTATTGTTAAAAGCCTCACATAGAATGGTGGGTCCTAGTTAAAATATTATAACAAGTATACATACATTAACACAAAAAATGAATACAAAAATAAAAACAGTGTCCCAAAGGCAAACTGTAGTTTATTTGTCTAGTCATTTTATTTGCAAGGTGAGCGTTTTATATAAGAGGGTAGATCGAAAGAAAGAAAAAAAAACATAAATAAATGGGACCGTGAGTTGTAACCGTTGATTATAAATACAGGGTGGAGGCCGATTGGATCTGCGAGTGGGGATAAAGCTCGTGACTGAGAAAACAAAGGCCGTGAACGAGTTAATCAGAAGAAAGCCTGGGCAGATCGTGAGCACCCCCGAACAATCGGGGGAAGGAGATGTATTATCTATTTACTCCGGGGTGGGGGATGCTAATATATTCCATACACATCGCAAGATAAATAAACAAGATACTGAATATATTAAATATGGCCGTAGGATAGGCGAGCATAAATCTAAACCGGCCATTGAAAGATCTTTTTTGGTCCTCCGGACTCTGCGTGAATAATGCCCCGAGTGAGCTCTTGCACAACCGCTCTCCTGTTTGAACATTTATCGCTCCGCTAGATCTATAGCTTACCCTAGGGGTATCTGTCTGTATCTTTAGTTTGTTATGTCGGCTCCTGTCGTATTTCGGCTTTCGAAATTCCAGCAAAGGGCGTTTAAAACAGTGACATATATATATATTGCTTAACCCTACCTTATCGGCTATGTCTTACGCATTATGCTACATTATTCATTACATTACATTATTCATTGTTCAAAATCATAAAAAATACTCCAATACATTTTATTGAATTAGAATACAGTACTGCGTGAAAAGCCATGTTGGAAATTATTTTATTTCATCAGATAACGTGGAAGAAAAAACAACAAAGCTACTCATTATAAAAATCATTTTACTACCATCCACTTTACAATAATTTTTCTTCTTTAATCGACAAACAAAAAAGATCAATACAATGAAGATACAAAACATTACAACATTTTTATAACGTAATAACTTATCACTACTTTGATAAGAGCACAACTAAAAATATATATATACTTTTTTTTTTAATTTTTCCATTTGACGTATTCCAAAGATAGTACTGCTGACTAAGGATAATTTAGCATCAATATCAATGTTTTAAAATCTGTAGGTAGCCCCAGAGGAGATTGAAACCTCAGCCTATGGTACATTTTTCGAAAAACGTCCAATTAAAAACTTTACTCATAATTCACTTCAGACGAAAAAAAAACTTCAACTTCTTTCTTAATCTTCTAGCAGACAATTTATTGCCATTTAACGGTTAATTTAATATTTAACTTCATATTTTAGTTAAAATGAAGGGCTAGTAAAATTGAAAACAATCAATTGAAAATTCTTTATTATAATAAATGTTTATTTGAATAACATTCATTTATTTTACTTCGAATCCTTTTTCACTTACCTACTTGTTTCTTTTTATTTTATTTTGTTTATTTTTTTGTTTACTTAATAAGATTTTTCCAAGGGTGAAGAATTGAACCAATCGATTTTTGAACATAAAAATCCTAATTCTGAAAGTTTAAGCACAATCCTTTATCTGCGTTTGGAGATCCTTTTTTCGGACAGAAACCACTCGTATAAAACGTAAGGCTAATTTTAAATTAATAATTTTTTTTTACTAGTAATAAAGTTATGTAATGTCCATTAATCAATTATAACCTAATAAAAAAAAATCTATACTATAGCATAAAATAATGGTTTTATAGACATTTTAACTTCTTAATTTCTTGAAATTAATCTACAATTTATCTCTACAAAATTAATATTTCTTATTTCCTTCAATTCTATTGTTTCCTAAATTAATTTTTAAATTATACCATTTTAAAATATGACTCAAGTAGCAGATATTCTAATGTTTGTAATATAAGATATCGACCTGTCACTTGTGACTTTTTCCTAAGGAACATGATAATCGGTCGGTCAGAAAACCTTTTTTCTGGAATTCAACATAGGTCTAATTCATCATAAATAAATAATTTCAGGCCCATATGAAATAATAAAGGTAAATTGATCAAAATTATCTGCCTAACATTTTTATTTCTTTTTGTTTTCCACGTAGGGTAAGCAGTATAAAAATTAGCTATTGAAAAAATTAAATGATACAACATTATTATTTTATTTTTGAGAAATAAAATAATAATATTATGCAGATATTATAAATAATACTATAAATATAGAATTAATTTGTAAAAATTAAATATAATAATTTTTTTTTCATACACATGTTAGAAGTTACGGAGATAATTTATCCAATTTTTTAATTCCTTATTCAAATTTTTAATAAATAAGTGCGATTAACAACTGTATAATTTTTTCAATTTTTGCAAGGGCAATTTAAAATATAGTTTCAACGTCTATGACGAATTTGATCTTCAGACAAAAATATGCGTTCTGAGGTCCCTGTAGTATAAACAACCAAGTCATTCAAAGTGATCTGTGTAAGAACAACCTACCACAAAAATATGAAAAAATCGTACAATATTGAAAGTACATATTTAAGGTTGGTAAATTCTTAGATTGTTACAGCAAATTTTTCAATAAAATCTGACCTGATCTGAAGTGTTACATACAAACGATTTTTCACATTTTTTCGATTTTTCTTAAAATCGTCTCTCACGATTTTAATTAAACTCAATTCTACATGGTCTTTGATATCATCTAGGTCTTATACTTATTAAATTAGTTTGACAAGGCTTAAATATAAAATGGCTTTGTCTTAAGTACCTTCAATTTTGTTTATTTGAAATAATTAACCAACTCACATTTTTAGCAGACGTAAAACGTGGATAAATATAAACTATGAAAGAATTTGATAATTATCTTAAGGATAAAAGGGGGAAAATATTGTTTACAGGTTGAAAATAGATTTCCGGAAAAAGAGCAGTAATTATGAAATATTATACTTTTGGGAAAAAAAATAGGTTTTAGAAATAATACTATTTAAAATGCAAAGTCGTATTAGTTAATTGAGAATAACGAAACATGGATAAACAAATGATTGGTTTAAACGACTTCTACCCTACGGTGCATTCATGGTTCAGTGTTTTTTTTCGTTTCGTCAGTCTGATTAATGTTTTTATGACACAATAAAAATTAAAATGTTAGTTTTTTGAATTTCGCATGAGCCATTTATTAGCCTTTCTTTTAAAAGGCATGTCCATATTATTCTTAAAAATTTTAATATTGCTTATACGACAATTTAGCATTGGATTAATGTATTAAGTATAAAGAGTAAGTAATGTAAAATATTAAAGCAATTAATTATTTAGAAATATCTGTTCTGAATCGAGCAAGGATTAATTTCAACTCAACGTGAATGTTGCCTAGCGCACCGCACCAGATTTTTACTAGAACACCTGAAGTGGTGTTCTCTTGGCTTCGAAAAGACCGATCATCAGTGATTTAATTTACAAGTGGTAGACCAAAAAACAATTTGAAACAATGTGGAAAAAAAAAAGAACTTGTACTTGTAAAAAACAAGTGATCAATTGGGTATAAATTTTTTTTCCACCGAAAACGATTTAGACACTTATGTTTATATATCTTTTTTTTCAGTACGTGTACAGTAGTCGGAATTTTTTAACAAGAGCTTTATCTTAATTAATTAAGCATTGGAATGAAGTTTTCAAGCATTCGTTGCGCCAAATAAGTATACCTTATCGGTTGGCTAAATTGCCATTATTGCACCTTACACTTCAAGACCTTTCCTCTTATCTCGGTATTTAGTATCTCCGAATCCCCGATATTCGAAATATTTTCTCTAAGCGGAGACCTCCAAGGAATGCGCTGGTTCCAGAGACTTACGCAGCTTCTGCATTTGGATACTCGGGAGGCCCACTCACGACCCGGCCATAAGGAATACTTAGGCCTCGATAATGCCTACCCGGTAGCGGGGACACTCCTTCCTTATCGAGCCTCTTCTCTCCAAACTGTCCCGCAGCCAGATTTCAAAGCCTTTCCGACCTTATTGATAGCAATTACCGTCTGGAATAACATGGAATACTGAAGTATTTAATCAATTTGAGTAAAGCGCAAAAAAGAAACCAAATATATTTATTAGAGTAATGTATTTAATTCCAATTAAAATTACTTATTCCGCTCAGTTGAAATTAATTACTATGGTTAGTTGGCATGGGATGTGAAACTGGCTATTTTTGACGTGTAAACAAGTCATTATAATTCAAAAATAGTAACTGTGTCTATTGTTAAAAAATAATTGGAAGAACAAGTCTCTTTTTTTTTTTTGTTTAGTGGCGTAAAATATCATTGGTCATTAACCCTATCAATACTTTATTTAATTTTGTTTAATTTTATTTTATTTATTAATTTATTTTATTTTTTTAAATTTTATTATTCACTAACGCCTGTTGAACAGATTCGATACTTAGGACTCCATCTTGACAAGAGACTTGGAATCCACACACAAGACTGAAACAATAAGAAACTGCTCGGGGGTTCCGATTAGTACAACACTTACTTGACAAACGCTCTAAACTTCCTATTCACTACTTAAAAATTAGTATACAGTACGATAATCAGACCAATTTGGACATATGGAGTTGAGCTCGGGGCTCCACCAAACCATCAAATTCCTCCCGCATCCAATCCTTACAATCCAAAATCCTTGATGCTCCTTATTACGTTACAAATAAACTCATTCACAATGACCTTAACATCCCATTCGTTGCAGAATTCACCCAAAACAGATATGCATCTTTTCATTCCGATGGGTGGTTCTTTCCCAAGATTTTCAAGTGTATATTAAACATACAACATATTTACTTATTGTATTATTTTGTACAATTGTAAATTTCATTAAATAAATAAAAAAAAAAATTATTATTATTTTTTATTTTCTGTCCGATGTTATATTTATGTCAGTAAATTTTTTGATTCGAAAAAACGAATCACCAATTTCACTGTTTTATCATAATTTCTGCGGGTTTTTGAAATATCCGGGATTAATCCTAAGCTATTGAGGTGTGATGTGAAATATGGGTATTCTTGGAAAATATTGGAATTGTAATGGAAAATATTGGAAATTATCAAATTGTTGTTGTAATACTGGCAGTTCGAAGGCGTATCTTTTGAATTAAGATAGGAGTGGGTGAGCCTCGTGTAATCGATTATTAGTAGACTAAGAACTGACAAGGATAAGTACCTCTTCTCTACGGCATTTGCGGCTGGAACTATCCTAGGGCTACATCATACATACACTTCGACGTCAAAGGAGTGCCTTCAACAGCTAAGACTTTTATCAATTTAATTTTATAATTTCTATTTTCTTTATATAATTTTCTAATATTATTTTTTATAATTTCTAATGATATCTAATATTAGTACAAGTTACTTTCAACGCGTCTTCTATGAAAAGTTAATAATTTAGGATTTTAAAATTCAAAGTAATCCATTTTCCATATGTCAGATAGATATAATATCATTCCTCAAAGGGTATGTTTAAACATACTTTATATAAAATTATAAAGAGGGTGGACACTGGGAGCGGCATTGAGTGATATACGTAGGTCCCAGAGAGCCGGAGTGGATTGTCTCTTGACAATGAAACTATATTTCAAGTTGCCAGGCACGACCCCGTCCTTCCTAGCCCTGACTGGCTTTTTCTTCTGGCTTCCAGAGAATGGCTGCCTTTCTGTATTCATATCATGGAGTATCGCTAAGGGTATTAAAGGAAAATTGATATACGTTTAGAGCAACCCTCGCAGTATCTATTGAGGTGTACTCCGAAGCCATCGTTTACTCTTTAAATGGGAGTTTAAAGTTTTCTGAATTTTCTAGGAGGTAATTTAACGAGAGGCAATCCAAACTGGAAACAAAGGCATAGCGGTCACATCGCCATTTACGGTATTTTTAATCCTCCATTTCCATTTAATTTTGTACGTAATTGTTTATTTCTACTGCCCCTTCAGATAGGCGAATTAAAAGCATTGGTAAACAATAATAGGCCGATTAATGGTTAATTTTATCAGTTTAACCTTATGCCTGGCACGGGCTACCATCGTTTTGTCGGATGTTCAAATCTAAACATCTTAATTGTTGAAAGATGGTCAATATCCGATGGTTCATTTTCAAGCCTTCTCCTCAATGGAGTACACTTATTGTTCCTCGCCTAAAGACTATAACCTAATGTTATTTCTTGTAATAATCATTACATCGAATTGAAGGAATAATAATTACAAGATTTTTCTTTTGCAATATAAACATAATTCAAATAAAAAATAAATTAAATTACAATTGCTACATTGAGTTACTTCGTTAGAGCACTCTTTTTGTATCCATTAATCACACAATCAAACTAAAATTAATTAAAATTGAAAAGTCGTTTAAGGCTAGTCAAAGTGTACTATCAAAAATCAATTGTTTTACTACAATAATACTGTTAAGTATTTATGTTTACCTCTTCTCTTGGCGATCAATGAACAAAAAAAAATATTTACCCTAATATTTTTTTCATTATTTTGGATAGATAAATATAATTTGTGCATGTGATCAATTACATCACCATTACTCTTGTCCAAGTCTGTGGCAGATTATAATATTTTCCAAAAATATATATGAATATAAATATAACAGACTAACAAGAAGCAAGAAACTCTGAGATTTATTAATTTTATTTTATAATTTATATAAAGAAGGTTTTATCATGGTATATAATAGTATCAAGCTAATAAAAAAAAGTTATGGTGAATTTTAATTTTTAAAAAGAATCAAAGTTAAATTGATGAAGGGAAACCTTACTAATTCAAACAGAAGAATCTGTACCTATAGTTTTTTTTTCAAATTTAGTTTATTTAAAAAAAAATGTTGTAAAGTTTTAAGTAATAAAGTTTTTTTTTATTCACTGATTGCCAAGAAAAGTGTTAAATAAATATTGACCAATAGTTGAATAATCACTTTTTTAAAAATACACTTTAACCAGCTGTTAGTGACTTGTTAATTGTTTTAATTTTCGTTTTATTGTATGACTAATAAATACTGAAAAAAAGTATCTCAATGTAACTGTTATAATTGAATTTATTTTTTCATTTAAATCCTTTTCATAAGGAAAAGATAATTAATCTAAGGTAAAATTCGTAATAATTAAATAAAAATACCATCACATTATAATTCTGGAACGAAGAACAAAAAAGTGTTTTTAATTTAGAAGAAGGTTTCAGTATGAATCATGAAAGCTAATTTTTTTAAAGATAAACTGGTCTGTCATTTCAAATTCCCTGCTTTTGAAAATAAAACCGAGCGAAAAATATAATTATTCTCTAAAAAAAAAAAATATTTCACGCTATTTTCTGTTAGAATGTGATTTTTTTTTTTTACCTAGACAATACAACAAACATATTTATTGTTATTCCAAATTAGCTATTCAAATATTACAGGTACGGTTCTTCTGGATTTTATTCTTCACAAACCCAAAATTTTCTCTCAGCTTTCATTGAGTGGAAAATATCTTTTGAAGAGACTAATCCTAGAAAAACAATTATTAGTTTTTTTCTTTTAAAAAAAAATACACTTAATAATAATAAATAATAGAACTCCTAACGTTCAGAAGTTTCAAAGATAGGGTTTTTCAAATCCAGAGAAGTGTATCTGTTATAGTTGGATACCCAATTTTGAAGAACGCTGTACAATCTAAGTAAAAATTGAATCACTTTCGAAAGAAAATAACGCGAAATATTTCATATTAACATGATATATAACATTACACTATCTACGAATGTGGCAAATTTTGTACTTTTAAAGTTTTTCCATTTTATTTTTATTCCATGTGTATTTTATAGTCTTATAATAAGAATGTAAAATATTCTGTTAAGTTTATACATTTTCTAACTAAAATATAAATTTTACAAATATTAAGTTAGTGGTAATTTATGTGAAATGAAGTTGATTGTGATTGTGAAGTTGAAGATGATCTCTTCCCAAAAATAATGTCGAGTCCTGATGTGGCACGAAAATGTGAAAGGTAGGATGTCAAATTGTGGTCAAATATAGACACATGTGTGTATGTATGCATGTACTTACACTCACGTATGTACAAGTATAGTATGAGACCTGGCTATATAACTTCAAAACATATATATAAATATAAGTTCATTATGAAGTTGATTTAGTTTATTGCCTATGGTTTTTGTCAGATTCAATAAAACGGATTCATATAAATGCCTTTATCATTGAGCTGGCGGTTGCACACGGAATTCATTTGCTACAGGATTCCTGTAACACTGTGAAATACCATATTCTACATGATTTAGGTGATAGTTTAATTGGAAGATTGAAATTGCATTTATATTTAAGAAAATAAAAGGAAAGGGAAGTTCTGTAAGTGAAATGAAAATATTGCAAAAAAAAAAATATATATATATATATATTATTGTGAATAGCAAAAATAAGGTTTATACTAAGGTTAGTAGTGTCAGTAAATGAAACCGATAAAATTTATATTAAGAACCATTATCACTACAAAATAAAGTTTACAGAATTAATTATTTTAAATTTAATAAACACATAAAACACCTCTCCAACAAATAAAATATATTTGCATGGTCGATAGAAAAAATAATATTGCTTCTGCTAGATGAGAACTAATGTCTATCTGGCCTTATGTTTGAAGATGAATGTCGTGTTGACGCATTGAAGATGATGACCATAGATGAATGATAGCAAATTATCGCAGTCTTATTTTGCAGTCCCTTCGACAGTGTGCGATATATACTCGTAATACAAGAGTTGGTGACTGTTGAGAGACCTCAAAGTCGACTGACTATATAAGCATGACGATACAACTAAAGCAATAGATATATTCCTTTAAACTTAGTGTTTAATATGTTTAGAGAAAGAATATCAATGTTCAATCTTCCAACATAAATAAAAAATTAAATTAAAGAAATAAAACGTTTACGTGCGTAAACAGTTGGACTGTCGATACGGATAACAAAGGGTCTTCCAGTAAATCTTTGATATACAGCGATTCCAATCAACAAATATTTAACTTCAGTTTGTTTTATAATGCAACCTTATCTGTTCCTGCGGGCGAGTGTGTCCTGGCAACAACAAAAGAAAGGATCGCGTGAAGAGGGCAATAAAAAGGCAACCGAAGCAAATGAAATATCAATTCATTTAAATTTCCCTTTATCAGATGGTCTCGTGGAACGGCGGAACCAAAATGCCTGTCCTGCTCCTGGAATGGAATTCCAAAAAGTGGATTCACCGGGAGCCAATGACTGAGGGTCCCCAATATCCGGCCATGGCGGCCCTTGTGATTTACACTGCCTCCTTTATCTCTACCCTAATGCGACCAATCCTAGTCCATCCTTGCGGTTATTTCCCGCTTTTATCCTCTCTTCTTCTTTTATTTCTGCTTCCAATGGACTCCACCACTTAGTTATCTCTGGTGTTTGGTTTAAAGCCCCTGTTCAGGCGGCCTTCTGGTCTATACAACCTCAATCTTCCACTGTTCCTAACCGTACATCTCCAATGCTTACCATTTACAGAATAACCATTTTAGTTGTATTTTGGACATGATACAACTTAAACCGCGATACTAAGTGTTTTACCTTGAAAGTTTGAAACAACTTATTGCAACAATATAATGCTACAATTAAATTATATTATTTCCTGCAACGTTATTTTTGATTGTAAGATGAGCTCGACTTAACTACACAAACCCATGTTAGCACTGTTTGTGATTAATTTGAAATGTTTAAAAATCTTTATAAAACTTGCCAGGAAATGCGGGTGAAATGTACTGACAACAACAGAAAGCCAGAGCAGCCAAGAATCGATAGAAGAAGAAAAACAAGAACTTATATTAGTCTAGGAGAAATGGTATATTTTAGAAGAAGAAACACGGTGTTCCCAAAAAACGGTGTGGTGAAGGACGAAATTGGCCAAAGGAATATTTAAAGCTCTATTTGTTCGCTAAGAATTACACAACAATCCCATTTTCGTGAAATATTGATTTAGCTCTTCAAATATGAATTATATACTTTAATATTTTTCTAGAAAAGTTTTAAGAGATTGCATTCTTCAAAAACTCATTTAATTTATTTATTTTTTCAAACGTCAATGCCCATAATTTTTTAAATACAATTTTCTTTCATATTTTAAACGTGAACAAAAATCTCTTTTTGACTAGTTTGTGATTTCTTTCTTTCTTATTCATGTGATAAAATAGACCACATCAAACATGAAATTGTCTGTAAATCGATTGTGGTGTGACATCTTAAAAAATATATTTTATATAAAATT
>NW_027107302.1:314753-338212 GCF_000696795.3 Halyomorpha halys | reverse complement strand
GAGAGAGAGAGAGAGAGAGAGAGAGAGAGAGAGAGAGAGAGAGAGAGAGAGAGAGAGAGAAATCTACCCAGGAGCTTCAGACAAAAGCCGCAGACAGTGGATAGTAGCCAGACGGATTTTTTAGTTCGATTTTTTTTTCTTACCCTTCATTAAGTAAATTAGTACATCATATTTATATAATACATTATATGTACTATATATGCTTTAGTCTTAATAATACATTTCATATATTATATAAATGTGATGTACTAATATATTATAATGAAGGATATGAAAAAAAAAAATGATTTTTGTATTCTACCTATCTTGAAAAGTTAAAACTTAAATTGAGATTTGCGGGTAGGCAAAGAGGAAGTGTTCATTCGTTCATGGTCGATTAAAAAGTTTCATTACTTAAAATAACAAACCAAAAATGTAGAATCATTGCTCCACAAAGTTCACAGCGTATTTTTTTAAACTGTAAACCAAAACCACTTTTTTTCGAAAATAAAGCTATAAAATGCTGCTCATCGAACTATGTCAACAAATAAAACTCCCTTAGTGAAATATAAACTTTTATTGTGCTGGTATCGGCCGGTACCGTTAATGCACCTTATGTATTCCCGAGGTGTATGTATGAGGGGGTGTCCGCGGACATACATAATACATAGCCGCGCATGCCATATAGTCTGCCTCGTTAGGGCTCCCTACCGCCGATCGGGAGATTAAGGTCTCAATCGGACCGATACATCTCATGCTTTCTTTTCATTTCTTCCGATATTCATGAGCCGGATCATACATATATATCCTGAATGGCGATAGGTACAGTTATGATAACAGTCTGCTCAAAGAAATAACGAATATAAAAGAAGAAAAATATTACATCGATATTTAATATTTCAATTATAACTACTAATTACGGCAAAGTATAAAAAAGCAAGCATAAGATTTCGACGTATTATCTTTACAATGGACCATGAGAAACTTGGGAACACGGGAGTATACACCAGTCAAATAACTCCACTGCACTACATGCTAAGTTCATAAAATTTAGCTGAAAACGAATACTCATAAGATAATACAATGTACAGAGGTGAAGAGTTCATTAGTTTCAAAGCATTGATTTTAGAAACTACCTGTTTGATTTAAAAAAATTAAACTTTAATCTCAGAACATCAATAAATACTGTCATTGTATTTACTAGTATTTTTATTTATTAAATATTGTTTGCTATAAACCGCTTCCATGTTTTTTTACAAACATATGTTCCTTAATGTTTTCTCCGTGATTCAAACAATCATTAAACTAACGACACGAATTGTCAAACCAGATTTTATTTTATTTTTTTAATTATTATTCCTATATAAATATGGTATATGTCTTTCAAGTAATCGGATTCACTTGGTCTAATATCCATCATTTGCACGAAACAGGCATGTATTATCTGAAGATGAATCTTCGAGGCACAGCTAGTCTAGTATTTTAACTAATGACGTGTTTATTACTATATGGTAAGTTCATAAAATTTAACTGAAAACTAATACTCATAAGATAATACAATGCACAGAGGTGAAAAGTTTATTAGTTTTAAAGCGTTGATTTTAGAAACTACCTGTTCAATTTGAAAAAATCAAACTTTAATCTCGGTACATCAATAATTGTACTGTCATTGTATTTTTATTTATTAGATATTCTTTGCTATAATCCGTTTCCATATTTTTATAAAAAAATATATTTTATAATTTTTTTCCGTGATTCAAACAATCATTAAACCAACTACACGAATTGTCAAACCAGATTTTATTTTATTATTTTGATCGTTTTTATTTTTATTATTATTCCCACATAAATATGGCATATGTCTTTCAAGTAATCGGATGCACTTGGTCTAATATCCATCAGTTGCACGAAAGAGGCATGTAATTTCTCAAGATAAATCTTCGGGGCACAGCTAGTCCAATAACATACTATAATGTTCAAATTAACTATTATTTATTTATTTTTTTTAATGTACAACAAAAAATGAACCATCCAAATCCATTATTTTTACTAATGGGTTGTTTATTATTGACCGAAGATTCAATATGAGAAGAAAATGGTCTGGAAAGCGGTTATTAAATTCAATCAACCAACAATAGTACTAAATTTCAGGCCTTCATCGAGGCTAAATGAAAAACAAGACAAAAACCTAAGTTGACCACTTCTGTTATGGTTGTGGTCTTGTTACGCATTACGTCCTGATGAAGGTCTGAAATAAATGGTGAAACGTCGGCATAATTAAAATAAGTTTCACTAATTTGTGTCCATTGCTCCACTGACAACACTCCGACCAACTCCTCCTCATATTCTATCTAATATATTTTTTCATCAAAATTATAAGGAATTAATCGCTTTACAAATTATAATATTTTTAATATAATCGGTATGTTAATTAATAATTTATATTACGACTCAGATCTTTATTTCAGTCACAATATCTCCACTATCTCCAAGCTACCCAAGCAATGATCGTTCGGAATACTTAAGACGTTAAAACTAATTTTGATAATCATCTAGAACGATCTTTTGAATAGCTTTTGGATACTTCTCAAGTTATTTGATAGTTCTATCGAACCGTATATAGGCTATCAATCGATTCGATTGTGGGAAACGCCCAACAAAAAAAATAGGTTCCGAAAAATCTTCGGAATTTTCGAATAAAATGACTTAATTGGGTCCTTCGACGAAAAAAAAAAATTAGGGGAATGATGGAAAGAAATCGATAGGATGGGATCCACCCCGAGAACTGATGTAGACTGCTCCAGACGAAGCCTATCAGATGCGGGAGGAACCTGCAATAGCTGGAATGTCTAATTGTCACTGAATGGCATTCTACCTTCCCCCTGATCACAAGTCCCGATCGAAACCTCGTTAAATAGTTACCATTCTGGGTAACTACTTAATTTATAATAGTCTTGTCCTAACATCATTCCGGCTCCTCAAGAATGCTGTTTAACTGTACCGACTTTGCCAAGAGGGTCTCTTTTCATGGCATTTTACGGGTATTTTCGATCATACTTTCTTCTGGATAAATTCTTGGATCTGCTGACTGAAGAATGAAATCATTTTCACTCTTTTCTAGGCTGGCTATCAAACCTTTAAAATTACTTTATTCACATATTATATCAGTGATGTAAAATATTATATTTTCTAGAATCGATAATAATATTGTTATGAACATACTTACGTTACTGCTGATACAAAGAACCATT
Organism: Halyomorpha halys; assembly: GCF_000696795.3. Taxonomy (NCBI): domain Eukaryota; kingdom Metazoa; phylum Arthropoda; class Insecta; order Hemiptera; family Pentatomidae; genus Halyomorpha; species Halyomorpha halys. The sequence goes on along the minus strand of NW_027107302.1, from coordinate 334,982 downwards.
ATAAAGGGTTATCTGTACCAAATTAGCACTCAAATTAACAAATTTTTTTTTATTCTTCTGATTCTATTATCCATGAAGCTCAGTTCTTCTCAGTTCAGCTAATCAGGATATACTCAGTTTCATATTTCTAGTCTGCCAGGCGATAAACAAAATGTTCACATATAAATACCAACAAATCAACGGTTCGCTTTATAAGTTCATTTATTACTTTTATTAATTATACAAACATTCTTAAGGATAGAACTCGAATGCTCCAACCTACGAGAATCCTTGAGTCGACTGATTCAATCCTAATAAATAATTTATCACCATTCCGAAGCTTTTGCTTTCTAAAATTAATATGCGATCATTAATACGGAGCAGAGTTTTATGCACATAATCCTTCGGTTGCCTCTCTTGTTTGAAACAGGAAAATTTCAGTATCGGGAATTTTCAATTATTTGAGACTAAAAATATATGTTAATTAATTTATTTACATTTTATAAATCAGTTTGGAATAAAAAACTTTAGACTTTAAGAGTTGAGGAAGGGCTGATATCCTTTATACTAGGCATTATTATGCTTATCGAATAGCTTTATCTTGTTATTAATAAACTTTTTATATGGCGATTACTAAACTATTTTTTAAGACACCCATTGCATGAGATATACATCGACACTTTTCAAAATCGATTTTTTTTGTTTACTAAAATCATTTCCAGTTTTTTTACACTTTTCTTCTCCTGCCCTTTTCCTCACCGCTATCCCTATTCAAGAAATCATAATTTAAAATTTTTAGTACAAGAGCTGGGGAAAAAAAAAGACTGTTACTTCACCCTGATTTCTTATTACTTTAATAAAAACTGTGTATAATTACTAGTCAAAATTGATGAGGCTGCCATGTACAGGTAGGGGGAATAAAAAATGGCGGCTGTTTCAAAATCTTAAAAAACATTAATTTTTCATTCGGAATTCTATATCTTATAATAAAACCATCCATAAATACCTAAATGTTCCTTATGTAACCGATCTAGCCCGAATCCTATATCATTCCTTCCATTATAAACTCCCTAACCACCCAAACCCACTAATTTCTAACCTTGCTTCCTGTTCCTTTCCTGGCAATCTTCCGAGGCGCCTGAAAAGAAGATAGCCTTGTGACCTTATATTGTAAAATAGTTTTAAAGTTCTACTACTGGATAGTTTCTCTACATGCTGTATCATATCATTATCATTATGTCATTATGATCAAATTTGACAAAATAGATGTACTATCAAGAAAGATTAAATTGGCATCGATTAAATTGATATGCATATGTCCATATACAATTTTCAATAAAATATACATTATATATAAATGATTATTTTAAAAGTTTTCTTATGTTCTTTTATGAAATGATTTAATGACGCATTTTCTTAAAGAAAAAGAAACTTACTTTTATTTTACATAAATTAATTTAATTAAAAAAAATATAATAAGTTATTTCATTTTAATGTTTTATGTCGGTGGGTTTTGAAATTTAACATTTTGTTCAAGTGTTGTTTTATTTCCCTTATAAATTTAAAAAAGAAAATTGTGGTTTTGATAGATATAATTAGGTTATAATAAGGTTTTATAAGATGAACTACCTAAAACAGGTTATTATAATAGAACACCGCTTAGCACCGGAACTTTATGTTCAGTAAAATAAAACACATTGGAACAACTACTAATACTAAACATCGCTCGGACACTTTAAAGGCAATGACTCGGTCCCGAATAGGATGGATATGAAGGGCCCTGCTTTATAAATATATATGCACATTTTGTTTTTGAAAAAGTCAGACAACTAACGCCTATAGGTAAATATTTACAAGAGGTTATTGAAAAGTCATAAATTATGATTATAAAATAAATTATTCAATACGTTCATGAATACAAAAATCGCAGGCATGGGCATATATCAATATCCCCTACTGTATTTTATTACAAATAGGCAGATAAAAAAAAAAGAAATGGCTATTTATTACATGTTTAATAAGTTTTCCCCCGGCGCTGACAGATGGAAATAATAAAATGTGGAACTATTCATCAAGGAGCAGACACTGCCCTGAGGCGAGCATACACACACTAACGACTTCACTGCCTTTATATATTTTTGTTATTTATGTTCTTTGATCCATATAATTCCTGGTAGAGAGCTTATCAAAATATATCTACCTACCCTTAGGGCTTCCTATTCCTCTCTTCTGTAACGAACTCTTCGGTCGGTTCACCGGGTTCGCTCGATGAATCGTGGGTAGGAGGTTAAAAAAAAGATTCTAGTGCAATGGAAAAATATCCATATCCTTGTCACTATGAGAGAGATAAATAACTTTATGAATCATTTTGAATTATATCCCGAATGAATATTTCATTAATTTAATCATACATTCTAATCTTTGATTACAAACCCATCGTTTAAACGCCTTATCATCCATAACATGGACTTAAATGATATGAAAAATTAAGTCCACATTTATCTTAACAAAAGATAGATTTACACATAAGTAAAACATATCAGATGAGTTTATTCTTTTACTTAGTAAATTAGCAGGTGAGCGAGGGAGTAAGCTCAATGAGTAAGGCACTGTTCGCCTTGTTCGAATCCGGCTGTGGCAGATAATTATTTATTTGTTGTAGCCGCAGATCAACCTTCTGGATTCGAGTGCCCTTCTCTAGTACACACAGCCTGTATAAAGTGGGTTCCCTTAATTGGCCAAAAATCGGGTGGTTAAGCGTGATCTTGAACAAACCACCAAATAATTAATTAGGCGTGGACTGGGCCGTTCGTAGCTGAGAGAGTTAAGCGACTGCAGCTGTGCCGGTTCGAATTCGGCCTGGGTGTAGACTTTTATTTCTATGATGGTCTCACGAAATGAAAACTTGACCCCCACTATGGTTAAAATAGGTCCCTGTATGTCTGAGATGACAAGAAAGAGGGTCCAAATAAGAAAAAGAAAAGAAAAGAAAAAAAGCGTGGAGAAGGCTGGTTCCGATGGCCAAAGGTCTAAAAGTTCTGAAGAGTGAACAGAAAAATAAATTATAATATTCCTATCCAGTAAATTGCAAAGCATTTATAACACGCAGCATGCAAGAAATATTGAAAAGCTAATATATCAAAAGAAATACTGAGTATTATTGAGTTATATTTTTCTCAAAACTTTTTTTTTTCATTAAAAATAATAATAATTCCTAGTAATAACTTGATACAGTTATAGTTACCTTATTTGATAACAGCCACATTCAGTCTATCAACTATTGCAAAAAATATTGTGCGCATAACAAACAACATTCATTTACCATGCTAAATGAGGAGAAATTAATCTTTGTACGGTTCAAAACACCAATTCCTGCAATATACTGTATGACAACGGTATTTTAAAAGACTTCTCTTAGCAAAAATAATATTATAAAATATATAATTCTCTACATGCATTTTTAATTCAGATATAAATAAACCTAATGTTCGAGACAACCAAAATACATAAATATTCTACAATATATAATATTTTATTATGCTTTATAAATATCGAAATGCTTTTTTTCAATATTTTTCAATAAATCACAGAAGTATTATTGGTCTCTAATTTAGTATCGGCCTTAACAGGCAACTTGGAAAACCATCTTATGTCAAATATTTCAAAGAAATATAAAAAAAAAAAAAAAGATAAAAAGATACTTGTGGATCGAAATTAAGAAAGTGCAGGGGTGCGAATGAAGAAGGGCAGAGACAAATTGGAAGCGATGTAGACTTTAAGGAAGAACTGACTAATAAGCAGATAGCCCCCAATAGATATTCAATTAACGACGCCTTCTGAGAAACCGACTCCAAATTGACTCCTTTATGCTCTGCCACTGTTTTTGTCCTTTTTTTATTTTTTCACTGTTATATTAGTGTCCTTTTATTGCTCACCCGAATTTTCATTTTATTAGCCCTGGTCAACCTTTTAGTAGCCCCTGAGACTCCAATTAAGTTTAACATATAAATTTTCAACACTGTTAGCTAATGACACCTGAGCCACGAGGATCGAAGCCCCCATTCGATCATCAAAGACGAATAAAGCCGCAGAAGATGCCATACATAATATCTCGTAACAAAATTAGCCAGCCACTTTCTAAATGTTTTTTCAAAAGAAAAATTTATTATACAAAAATATTTGACTTAAGTGGCGTTTAAATCTTCCCAAAAAACCTCAAACGCTCGGGTTTTAGCTAAGTTTCTTTAAAAATAGACCGATTCTGAAGAAATCTGGCCAAAACCCATTTTTACGATTTCAATATTTTAACTCCAAAATTAGTTTAAAATAATATCTATCCATTTGCATTTCATTTTCCAAAAGCATGAATAAATTGCTTATAATTTTCAATGAAGAGTTGTTTTTTTTAACCAACCCACAGTGTAAGAAACGATGAACTAAAACATGACATTTTATCTTTAACTTTTAACTTTCTAATTTGATCAATAAAATATTCTATAAATCATAATAGTATAAAAATAATAAGGTTTTTTTTCAACAGCTTTTTAATTTTCTAAATAAAAATATTATGACCATACTTTATCTTTTATCTGTTCCAGAGCATTACTTTACGAGGAAAAAACGAAAATATAAAAACAAGAATTAATTTAAACATTGAAGAATATATGATTAAAGATGGCATGGACATTTGATTAATTAATCACTGACATTAATTTAATACAAGTTTACATTCTGATGAACTCATGGGTGGTTCATATTCTTAATAAAGAAATTGTGTAATTCACTGAGTATTATATAGTTTTGCAATATTATATTATTATAGTATTAATGTCTACTATATTAATAGTTTTGTAGCATAAAAAATGTTAAAAACTTTAATAGTTCCTGAGGTATTTAAAAGTTCAACGTTAAATTATTTTGGTATCAAAATGACGTTAGTATAATAATGTTGTAGTAATAGGTAAAACAGATTCATAATAATAGTTTATGTAAATATAATAATATATAGTAATAAATAGTTATAATAATATTAGTAAAAATATACAACCCAATTCAACCAGAGGATTTGTTCAAGATCATACTCAACCACCTAAATGTTTCCCAAAAAAAGGTTACCCACTTTATAGTAGGGGTATTCATGATCTTTGGTTTAACATGTTAAACCGTGTTAAATGGAAAAACTCATGTTAAATCGAAAAAAATTGCCTTCTTTTACCGTGGTAAAACGAAATAACATTTAACATGGCTGCAACGTCACACAATAGACTAGTTGAGATCTCCGCCATTTTTGTTGTGACAGCTCAGTTCTTTCGTGTGTTTGTGGTATTCATATCCCTGTTATTAAACCAGAATGGATAATTTTAATGATACATTTGAGAAAAAAAACAATGTAATTTCAACAAGAAAATTTGTAAACGCTCTCCAGATAAAAATCTCACTATATGAACCATGTAATTATTCTTAGGGGACATATGTCCCAGAATAAAGTTATTTTTTCATTTCATTTCATAAGCTAAACTTTCACACAAATTCCACTTTTCACTCGCTCTAGGCATGTTGTAATTAATTACTTTAATCAAAACTGAAGTAAACAATAACATGAGGGTCTGGAAGGAAGGTTATAAACATAAGGCTTATACAACAAGTTGCTGAGAAAATCCGCTAGGGGCTCTTATGCATTTAACGTTTAACATGACTTCAAATAGGGCTGCTCACAATCTTATAGTTATAACATTTAACATGGTAAAACATTTAACATTTAATACAACATCATGAATACCCCTAGTGACTGGGTGGCCCCAGAAGAGCTCTCAAATCCACTGGGTGAATCACGGCTACAATAGCAGAATGATTAATTAAATTAATTAAAAATCTGCCGCAGCCGGATTCGAACCCAGGTCATTGAAGTCAGTGACACAGTACCTAACTCACTGAGCTACTTGAAACATTATACAGGGTGTTTCACAGTTAAGTGGGCAAACTGAAAATATGAACTAAGGCCCTCGAAAACAAGACAAAAAATCCTCTGAAGGTATGTCCGCAAGCGCTTCGTTTAAGAAATTTTCACACTTAAAAATTTTCATTGTTATAAATAATTTACGTTATATGAAATAAATAAATCTTATTTATTTGTTCTAACTACTTTATTAATTAAATGTAAATATTAAGATTCATATTAAAAGTTGTTGTTAGATAAAATACTAATATGGCCTTTTATCGCAAAATATATAAAAACTATTGGCAACATAAGGATTAATCCTATTAGGAATTAGCATTAAGAACTTTCAACAACATTTATCAGTTTGTAAGAGGCTTTCGCAGAGTACTCATCATTGTGCCTTCAATTTATACTAATGGTGAATGAATATGCCGATATGGTGTTTCTGTACGGTTTTTGCAATAGTAATGATAACGCAGCCCGTCGTGAATATGAATATGGTTTGTCCTGCACATTACGGAAGAGGTCCATGACAATGCCTGTTAATTATCCTAATTAATGGATTGGCCGTACAGGACCAGTGGCTTGGTATGCACGCTCTAAAAACCTGACACCACTGAATTTTATGTTTGGGGTGACATTAAACAAAATGTCTAAGTAATAATGTTAATTCCTGACGAAGAAGGATAATTGAATATTGTGAAATAATAACACATACCCGGTGCCGTTCTGCCACAGCTGCTGTTGAAGAAAGATGCTCAAGGAAATCATTTTGAATAATATTTAATATGAAGTAAATTTAAACTAACTTTATGTTTAATTAATAAGTAGTCGGAACAAATAAATAAGTTTTATTTATTTCATATAACCTAATAATTCATAACAATGAAAATCTTTAAGTGTGAATATCTCCTAAACAAAGCGTTTGCGGACATACATTCAGAGGAAATTGTTTCTTGTTTTGAGGTCCTTAATTCATATTACCAGTTTGGCCTCAGCCCTAAAGCACCCTGTATAGTAATGTATATGTAATAGTACCCTGTATATGTAATAGTACATTATAATGATAGTGATATAATATTGGTAAATTTTTTAATATTATAATATTTTAGGATTATCCATAAATTATTAAAGTTTTATTGTAGACCTGTATAATCAATTACCATATCATTATTTTGATATCAACAAAAGTAATTTTTCCATTCAGAGTAAAAAAAATTTAGTATTATATTCATTTTTTTTTTTAAATACTTTTTATTTATTGATAGATATTACAATCTGCCAGTTGTGGGCAATAGACAATAGTGATGAATTCATACTAAATCACATTCATACTAAAATAAAAATAAATAAATGAATGAAAAAAAAAAATCTCTCTTAAAATATAAACAGGAGGATAAACAAAATGAACATAATCAAACTATGTGTATGAAAAAAAAATATAATCTCTAGTAACATTTACACTCTTATGTACAATATTTACCCAATCGACCTGAGGATCCCTGAGCCCACTCTATCCCCCACGTGTGAGGGGTAGAGCAGAGCTCAAAAGATCCCAGCGCATCCCTCTCGCCACATCACTGGTAATGAGCCAGTGGAGGCTGAGCAAGTGCGCTAAAGCCGCAAACACTCAACTTGAGTGGAGAATCTGACCATTGCCAGAACTCCAATTGTCCATTTTTATTTTATTATAAGTCTCTTGGCCACTGCCGTTTCAACCTTCTAGGTGGGCTATAGGAACTAGATATGGTTTGAACCAAAGGATTAGGATGGTTGGAAAGGTTTATATGAAATTTTGAGAATTTGGTTGGTATGAGGTCAAGGACAAAAGGAATATGTAGGTCATGGTGTAGTGTTCTGTTGGAATCGTACCAGGATGTATTAACTTATATTAAATTTTAAAATTTTTGTCAACTTCATCAGAATTTGAACCACTGTGCATCAACTCTTTATTAGCTTATTTAGATGAACGAATTTCATATGTAGAACTGGTTCCACAAAGGAAAATTGTTTTGAATCAAATAAATAAAAAAAAAAAATCATATCTGCTTTTGCTTAAAGAAAGTTATAAGTCCAACAGGAATGATTACATATTTATCCGTAAATTGGTTGTGCATTAGGACTCTCATAATATTTCGTTAATCATGATTAATCAGATATTCAATAGTTTGATCCAAAGTAGGACTAATTCTGGGATAATTTCTCGTAAATATTTATGTTTAACGGACCAGCTCGTTAGCTGGAAACAACCACATTTAGTCAATTGCGAATAATTTACATTTTAATTTTATGAATGAGTACGAAAGTAATACACAACCATTCATAAGGCAGTTCATTCACACCGATTTTCTTAATGGCACGGCATTAAGATAAGCGAAGATCACTGAGCGCTACTTTTCTCACATATTTTAGAAGAACCGTTCCTCTACTCATGTTTAGAGCACAAACAATTAGTTGGGAAATGTTTTTTCATTCGGAAACAAGGACCATTATGAAATATTTATGAAAATTCATTCACAAAGTTGTAATATTCTTCATTTTTGTTTCTTTTTGCTCTCATTTCATACATAATTTATGAAATAATTCTGGTTTTGTTTCCGGCTCAATTCTACATTTTAGAGAATGGAAAAAATGTTAAGAAAGGACAAATGTTTAAAAAGTTTAAAGTAATATGAAATTTAATATATCAAGATGATAAAAAAATGTCTTGTTGTGCCTATAAATTTGTTTTCTACTATAAATTCTTTTTACGGGTATAAAACCGTTTTTATGGTCATACAGTACGATTTTGTTAAAATTCAACATTGTTACTTTTTTATTGATTATCAGTATGCAGAAAAAATTATGGTGTGGAAAAATGTGAGAAAAGAAATAAAAAAATTGATAAAATAATTTCGATTAAGAACTTTTAATTGAAAATCCGCCCAGTCAGGACACTAGTGAGGTATCAATGATAGGATGACTTTCACAACAACAATCAAACACTAGTCAAGAATAATGTATTGTATTAGGTAAAAATTAGGCAGGAAAATAAAACAAACTTTTTTTTTTTTTTTAATTTTAACTTAACCACTACTCTTACGAAGAGGTTTGCCCTATGAAATTTAACGTAACGGAAAATCATGTAATTTACATACACATGTTTTACATTGAGAACAACTCCAATATACATAAACACTGGACAGAAATGGACATTAACACATTTGTGAGAAATTTTGCTCTACACCTATATCTTCCATTGTTTAAGAATTTTTACTTCTAGCATATAAACCAGAGTCACTCTCAAACGTATTAGATATAGATATAGCCTTGACTTTTTGGTACGAAATAAAAGAAATCTAGCTTACAAAAAACGAAAATAAAATTGTATTGGTCCCTCGCTGCGTATGCTTATTACAATGTATCGCACTGTTCCAAATGATTCATTTAGAAGCTTAGGCTAAATTTATACATATAAACATAGCGAATCTATTTTCCAAACAAAAACATTATAATTCAAATAATTTACATTCAAAAATATTTTTTATTTTTTTTTAATAATTTATTTATTGTAATTTACAACTGTATAGATATATACACATCGAGTAAATTGGCTGTAAGTGATATTATGACATGATACAAACATGTGGAGAATCTACACATTGATAGAACTCCAAAAACATTTCTAAAGGAGATCTAGAGGCCATCTTCTTTTCAGACGCCTAAGAGGATTATTAGGTAGTGAAGGAGAAGCCAGGTTAGAAACAAGTTGGTTTGGAAGTTCATCATGGATTGGTATCTGGTTCTGGCCAAATCTGCAACATATGGGACATTTAGATCCTAAAATTATGAATTAAATAGTAATTTTACATATTATGGAATTTAAATTAATTATCACCGAAGCTGAGAAAAAATTAGTTATAAATAAAACTAAAACTAAATTGTCATGGATAACATGTTTATGTATAATTGAACCATTAGAAACTCATAATAAAGTTATTTATTTTTAACTAATTTTTGGCCAGCTCATGTAATTAACACTGTTTGTATAATAGCCAATTATTACTGATTATTTAATGTTTACTCGCGATGTTTGTATTCTAGCAAAGTGACCGTTATAACAGCATCAAATTGACGTCTTGTAGCAAATATGCATTTTCTAAGCTTTATTTTATCGGCTTCAATTGTTATTGATAATCCTTTATGAAATATAGGTTTAGTTATGATAGATCAATTTTATTAATGAATAGACAAAATGAATCACATGAAACAGCTTATTTTTTTTTTTTTAAATACTGTATATAGTTTATCAATCTTTTTGTTCGCTGTTTATATTACATTGAAAATTATATATTTTTTTTATATAATGATTAAAAGATGTCATATATCTCCTTGTTAAGTATATAATATGATATAAAAACTTGTTTTAGGATGTAGGGGAGATCATCTTTTGCGAGAAAATAGATTATGTGAACTTTGATTTATACAGTTTAACTGTTTCCTACCCTCACGAACCAGAAACTTCCCGAAATAATTCCTAAGAAAATCAGAAAATTTTGTAAAAACTAAAAAAAAAAAATGTATAATTATTATCAATGTCTAATTGAACATCAATACAAGTGTGTGTTAGTAAAAGAAATTACAACAAATCTCTCTGTCTTTTGCTTAATATTTTCTGCATAACCACTGCGCTCTTTGCTCCCTTCTAATTTTTTATTTTAGTTATTTTTTTATTATTTTATTTTATGATATCTACAACTGTATTTACATAACAATGCATCCAGTAAATTTGATAAAAGATCATCATACAGGCGTGTAGAGGAGCTACCCATTGTTAGCACTCTGATAATAATTCTACATTACAAGGTCTCGAAGCCATCTTCTTTTCAGACGGCTCGGAAAATTGTCAGGAATAGAAAAGGAAGCAAGGATAGAAACCTAGTTAGCTAAAAAGGTTGGGGAGTTTATAATGGAAGCATTGATATAGGGTTCGGGCTAGATCGGCTACAAATGGAACATTAAGGTCTTTATGGATGATTTCATTATGACAAACTAAGGATCATTCAGGATAACATGAAGGATCTTTGATTGTAAGGATTGGGTACGAGAGGAATTCATGGATTTAATGAATCCCCAAAACTCGACCCTTCTACATTAAATATTTATTTACGCTGTAGTGTTAATTCTCTTAGGTAATTTTTCACCTGTCATCGTAACAGTCATTTTGTTCACAAAAGGGTATTTCGATCAGGGTTTTTTTTTATCATTTTCACTACTTTTCACTATATAGTGTATCAATTAGAACTTTCTCAATATTATTAACTTATCCTTTGATTATTAATTACTATATCAGTTTACACAATATCTTGGTTAATTAATAGATCGGCTTGGTAATATGTATTATTTTTTCATTAGTTTGTTACTCATTACTATGCTAGTTAATATATCATTTATGTTTTATGTTAGTTTAAATATATTGATGCTTATTTACTCCACCACATTTATATCTACTTTATTTACATGTCACTCTTATACTCTACCATTAGCTTAGCCTACTCTATCTTTTATCTTTTTATTTGAGCCCTGAAAAAATCTGCAATTGGGTTCGAATCCTTGGCCAATAATAAATAGTTTAAAGTAGTGTTTAATTGTTTTTCTTGAACGCAACCCTTCTAGGTTTACTACAGCAATAAAACATTCACTTTAGTATTCCTACTGTCTTTCGGTAAAATGATTGTCAAAACATGGTTCTATTTTTAAAATAAAATAAACTATTAATAAATAAAATGCAAATATTATCATATTAGCTTTCATTTCTATTATAAAATTTGTCCTGAATGCATTTAATTATTAAAAGGACTGAATACAGCTCCCAAAAACCGTCATGCTTAAAACGGCTTTCTTTTTCTTTTCGCATTAAGTATCCGCTTTCTAAGAGCAGCGGAATGTGCTTAGAAAGTAAAAATGTCAGTCTGCCATAAGGAGGGAATTTATATATACCTTTTTTTTCTGAAATCGAAGAAAAAAATCTTATATTTCGAGGTGAAAGTAATTTAGGAATCACCGACGGCTACGGACTGTAACAAGAGGCTCAGGCACTTTGTTTGGTTATATTCTTGCGGGACGAGCCTGTAGACTTATTATTTTATTTTTTTGGTTTTTGTTTTTGAAGTGTGCGAGGGAGGAGTGGAGGGGTAAAGAGGAGAGGGAAGGAGGAGCAAAAAAGGCAGACCCTAACCGACTTTATTTACAGAGGCAATCAATAAAGATAGACTGGCCTTTATGCGAGCCCCCATAAATATCCTCAACTCATTAGCATCTTGATGAGTGGCCCTTTGATGAGTTGCTTCAGGAATTTACTGCGCCTGATTGAGCAGTTTACTTGGCACCGTCTTCATGTTCGCCCAACAATTATTACCCAGACTGAAGATGTACTTGAGGGATGTGCTATTTACAACCGTGCCCTTAAAGTACAATACTGAAAGGAATATTTTTGAGTTTAAATTAGGCGCCTGAAAAGAAGATGGCCACGAGACCAGCTAATGTAAAATGTCATTAGAGTGCTACCAATGAGTAGTTTCTCTACACGCCTGCAACACTCCAATTTAACTTAGTTCAGATTTACTTAATGTATTATAATGTACAGTTGTAAATAGCAATAAATAAATATTTAAAAAAAAAAAGAGTTTCAATTAATCTATCCCTACTTAGACATAGACGCCGGCACCAGGAAATATTAGAGGAGCCAAACCCAGGTTTCCCAGTGCCGGTTATAGTGACAGCTTTAGCAGCCCCTACCATTCTGTAAACAATAGTATTTTCGCTCATGACAATACTGTCGTTCTATAAAATCAGTCAATGAACAGTTAGAACTTATAGCCTCATAACACCAATCTTATATATACCTTATAAATTTGTCTATTTATGATTTGTTATTTGACTATGGGGAAGTTTATCGGTTGCTATATTTCTTATCATTTATTTATCCGGTAGAACTGTAACCAAAGCTAGATTCACTACCAGCTTGTACTTTCTCGCTGTAGTGATGTTTCAAGACATATCTGTCTCGTGGAAATGAATCTTAACAAGATGACACTAATATATGGGTGATAAATAGAACACCAAATTGATCCATTGCAATTATAAAACTATTATTTTTCTCTTTTTTTTACAAATATCGCTTCCTAATTGCTATTAAATTCAATACTATTTTTTATGACTTAATCCATCAAGTTCCAATATGTTTTTATAAACAGTTCTGTGGGAACAAATATAATGTCATTAACCCGGCAGAACTGTTCTAGTTTTTGTCCCCTAAGAGGTGTCAATGTGAGCATTTATATGATGGTTGACAATTTGTAGTATTTCTTTAAAAATATAATTGGATGTGATGATGAAAAAAATTTAAGCGATTAATTCCAATGCATCTTGAAATTGAGATTGTAGAAAAAGTAAATTGTAGCTTTTACATCAGGGACTGAACAATCTAGATTACGCAAAAGATCTAAGATCTTCTTGCCCTCATAATTTTAAATAAGAAACGGAAGAGTGTGCAGGTGAGCAAAATTCTAAAAAGAGAAGAAAAAGATGCTCAGTCGAACCGTTGCGAGGAGGCCAGAGCATAACTAAATTGGTTATAGGTGGGAGGATAAAAAAGGGAGTATCATAAACAAGCGATCATAACAACGCCAAAGGGTTAAGGGAAGGTAGGCATATGTATAAACAAAACAGATGAAATACTTGGACGTTAATTTCCTAATATGAGAAAAATGCTCAAGGCAGTGATGTACCCGGGTGAAGGTAACAGTTATGTAATGGATAAATTTGGATTAGATGATCTAAATATAATAATGAGAAAGAATAATAAATGTTTTTTCGCAGTTAGAATTTGAGTTTAGCAGCCCGAACTGAGTTCAGTGCAATTATTGTTCGAATTCCCTATAACAATAAAGGACTAAAAGAAAAAAAAATCATACAATTAATAAACAGTGAAAAATACATTGTATAAGTGAAAAAAAAAGAATGTAAAATATAATAAAAGGAATAAATGCTTTCAACAGTTCATCCCAGGTATAAAAAAACAACCTCGGTTAAGCAGCTACACGTGTTGGCAACACAATTACATGCCAGTTATACCACAATAACAATAACATTAGGCCAGTTAATTAGCCCTAGCACAGGATAGTTAGCAGCTGAGGAGGAAACTGAGACAGTTTATTCTCATGTTTTTTACCATCCCTGTCGCCAGGAGAATGTTAACTAAAAGAACACTGACACGGCACACTCTTTCCTAAAATTAGATGCCATTGAAAAAAAAAATATTTTTTCACTATTTGTGTCGGTTAGCTGCTGTTGTGACGGCTAATTCTGTCACTGTCCTCATGCCAGGAGACCCCTTGCGTTACGTCTTTATAAGTGGAGGAGCATTGTTAAACGTCAGTGTAATGCGATTCTTAGAGGGTACTTCTGCCTGAGAACTAATTATAATGGAAATAGGATTAGTTATACACAATTTTTTTTTTCAATTCTAAACTTTATTTATTGATAGATATTACAATCTGCCACAATGTTGTTGGGCAATAAGTAATAGTTCTAACTGATCATATTCAAACTAAAATAAAATAAAATAAGAATACACATAAATGAAAAAAAAAGTGCATGCAAATTAATAAAATCTCTCTCTAAATATATACAAATAGAATATAAAGAAAATGAACATAATAAAACTATGTACATGTGAAAAAAATAAACAAAATAATAATAATAATATTAATTAATCACCAGTCACATTTACACTGTGATATACAATATTGACATTATCGACATGAGGATACCTGAGCCCACTCTATTCCCCACGTATGAGAGGTAGAGCAGGACTCTGAGATCCCAGCGCATCCCTCTCACCTCGTCACTGGTAATGAGCCAGTGGAGGCTGAGCAAGTGCACTAAAGCCGCACTCAACTTGAGTGAGAACTCATATAGAGTCAGAACTCACATAGAGCTTATTAATGGTGTACATTCTTTCCCTTATTTAATTATTATAACCTGCTAAGTTGACCAACCTGTATTAAACAAAGGCAGAACATCCTGGAATCTTTTTATAGACTTATATGGATGATGTGATATTAAAATTAAAGTCAAGATAATTTATAATTCAGAATATTTTTAATGATAAGACTGCAATAAATAACGATAAGCTGTAAATTAATAAATGTCCTTGAGGATGGCCAGATTTGCCCAAAAATGATCAATAAAGCCTGTTATGGCTATTTGAATATAATTGTATTATAATTAAAATATTGTATTATAAATTAAAATTGAACTGGATCTAGAATGATTTCTTTCAAAGCAGCTTTTATGGATCTGAAGGAAGAATTGTATTCACATTTTCGGGAATTAGCCCAAATGTGATGTTTGAACTACTATCATTATGTGTTAAAGTGGTAAAAGTAGAGAGAAAAATATTTTGGAAGATTATTGATTGACCGTGTGTAAAGATGAAAGGAATATGGTCCGGGTGCGGTCAAAAAAACTCAAATAGTAGAATTATACTATTTTAATGAGCCAACGTTTCGCCCCACGTTGCAGGGCTTCGTCAGGGCTAAAAAAGATACAAACACATAGTTACATAAGGAAAACAAAAACATAAGTGTAAAATAACAGGGGTATAAAATGTAAAAAAGTAAGATATAATAAGAAAAATTAAAGGTAGTAAATAGTAAATGTAAAGGGTAATAGTAACAAATAGATAAGAAAAGAAATATTAAAGAAAATACAAATAAAGAGATGTAAAAAGAAAAAAGAATACAAATCAAATGATGAGACAGAATGCATACCTATTTATACTGCCGTCAAAATAGGTGTGCATTCTGTCTCATTTGAATGAAAAAACCCTCATCACAATGAAAAAATTCAATGAACGAGTTCTTCCCTAAAAATAGAAAAAAAAAAGCTGATGGACACATATAAGGTTATACTAATTGGTTAAATAAATCAAACTTAAAATTAAAATAAAGTAGGATCAAATAAAAATTTTGTCTTAATTAATAATTTTGGTAAAAATTTCAATTTTTTTTCTTAATTCTTATTATTTTTTTTATATCATATAAATATGAACAGTTATGTGAAAAGAAATTAGCAGAAAATCTCACAGATGTAAGTATTCCAAATAATATTATTAATTGTTTAGGTCTGATTAATTTGTCATATCAATACAATTTTTGTATATAAAACAAACCATCGATTTTTCCAATAGGATATTTCGATCATGATTTTTTTTCCTTTTTTTTTATCATTTTCACTACTTTTCACTCTATAGTATATCAATTAAAACTTTCTCAATATTATTAACTTAACCATTGATTATTAATTACTATATCAGTTTAGACAATATCTTGGTTAATTAATAGATCCGCTTGGCAATATGTATTATTTTTTCATTAGTTCGTTACTCATTACTGTTAGTTTACATATATAGATGTTTATTTACTCTACCATATTTATATCTACTTTATTTACATGTCACTTTTATACTCTAACATTAGTTTAATCTACTCTATCTTTTATCTTTTTATTTGAGCCCTGATAAAAATCTGCAATTGGGCTCGAAACCTTGGTCAATAATAAATAGTTTAAACAATTGTTTTTCTTGAGCTCAACCCGAACTCTCCCCTCAGGAGGGATTGTTATCTGGTTCGGACTAGATCGGTTACATTTGGGACATCAAGGTCTTTATGGATGATTTTATTTGTGACAAAGTAAGAAGCATTGAGGATTTTACGAAGGATTTTGGATTGTAAGTATTGGATACAAGGGAATTCGAAGGTTTAGTGGTTTAGCCTCCGTATGTCCAGATAGACCTTGTCAATGTATTGTAGATCAATCTTTTGTAATGAATTGGAAGTTTATATCGTGTGAACAGTAACTGCTGTAATATTCGAAACCGACGTGCAGTTTCCTATCTTTTCAGTCTTGTGTGAGGATTCCAGGTTTGCCTTTTATCCAGATGTAGTTCACGGTATCGGAACTGTTCAACAGGGGTAAGAGCAACATTATTAAAGAATACTTACTATATGGCTGTCAGTAGGCTTACAACAAGTTTTTAGTTTAAAATTTTGTCTCATCTTTTTAAGTCATATAGTTTTGAACCAACGGCAAACACTCGCTATTAATTGTTTTGTATAACCAAAGAAAGACATCTGCGATTTGAAAACAATCTGTGAAAAAAAAAACTCTATAACTCTTTTTATCTTCAGAATTATATAGGATTTAACATCTTAATTGATATGAATTCACCTATAAGAAAAATATCACTTCTAGGGGTCGTTGTTTACCACTTCTTAAAAATTTTCCCAGCTCCAAAGTCATAAATGGAACGCAACAAACGATACGGATATCACTGTTTCTTCTGTCTGTAAGAATTTCTCTTATTCTGTTATTTATCAAATCTCGACGATTTAATTTTATATTATTTAAAAATTTCCCCTTGGTACGAATTCACAAATTAGAAGTAAGCTGTTTGTTTTTCTTAACAATTTGTAAATTATATCCAAATAAATACCAAAACTGGAGAATCAAAATAAATCCTGACAAATCCCATCAGATCACCTTTACTCTCCGTCGTAAACCTCTACCCTCCTGTCCAACAGTATCTTTTCTAAATACTCCACTAACGCCTGTTGAACAGATTCGATACTTAGGACTCCATCTTGACAAGAGACTTACTTGGAATCCACACACAAGACTGAAACGACAAGAAACTGCTCGTAGATTCCGATTGCTACAACACTTACTTGACAAACGCTCTAAACTTCCCAATCACTACAAAAAATTAGTATACACTACGATAATCAGACCAATTTGGACATATGGAATTGAATTCTAGGGCTCCACCAAACCACCAAATTCCTCCCGTATCCAATCCTTACAATTCAAAATCCTACGTAAAACAAATAAACTCATGCACAAAGACCTTAACATCCCATCCGTTGCAGATTTGACCAAAAACAGATATGCGTCTTTTCATTCCAAACTCCTTAACCATCCTAACCCATTAATTCTTAATCTTTCATCCTTAACAATCCCTGATAATCCTCCGAGCCGACTGTAAAGAAGATGGCCACGAGACCTTCTAATTTAAATTAATGTTTGAAGTACCTCCGATGGGTGGTTACTTCCCAAGATTTTCAAGTGTATATGAAACATACAAAGTATTTACTTATTGTATTATTTTGTACAGTTGTAAATTATATTAAATAAATAAAAATAAAAAAAAAACTAATGCTTATTTCATTTTACTTGTTATCAATTCATAAACATTTTCAGCGGATTTTGATAAAATTAGCCACAACGAAACTTCCCAGAAGATATCTTTTGTAAAATAGCGGATCTCAGAAGATCGCAATCAAAGGAAATACTTAATATGGAAAACACCAAATTAGCTGTGGCCAACGGAAAAGGATCCAGTTCCTCTCACAGGGACGGAACCCGATGAATGGTGGAGTAGAGCTGCGTTCTATAAATTGTGGGATCTCTGCGAGGCGAGTAGTTTATTAATGAAATGATACCTATGTAAATAGTCTGATGGGAACTCATTGTTCATTGAGATATTCTGCCATGAATGAACCTCCCCCTCCGCACCTATTAAAAATTTCCCTCTATTATTTGAAGCGGAGAATAATCTGTTATTAAGGGAATTAATACTTTTTTTGATTCCTTTCTCTTGATAGTGGCGCCACTGAACGTGGATAATATACAACTTGGTCTATAAATATGCATGGTTAAGATTTAACTAGACACGAGTGCTTATGAAACAGTACATTTTTCACCATCACATCGCAAAAAGAACAATAATTTTTTTTACATTATTTCATGGATGAACATTATACGGATATCATTATATCTGTTATATTAATCCAGATATGTTTAAAATGTTTAACAATCCAGAAGCATGTTTTTGTACATTCGCTCCTTCTTTCAAATGCCTTTGTCTTGCTCTCTCTTTAAGTATGTTATATATTCTTCAGCTATAAGGATGTTATTTTATTTTTGTCCCCTTTCAGTTAGATTGGATTTCTAATAAAACAATCCTTCTCACTATGAAAAAAAGAACTAAGGTCCCACCAGCCGATCTTCTATATCGACCACAACAATCTGATTCTTCATAAGCAACAGATACTAAATTCATATGAAGAACAGCAGAATGACTAAATTATTTTCCTTTCTGTTATACTGTCTGATTATTTATATAGGTTTTTGTTCGATAATTAAAAAGTTTTTAAATATTTAATTCCATCTATATTTGTTTATAATTAATTTAGAGATATTGGTACAATAATGATGTAGCTCCAATTTTTTAAGCTTCCTCCTCCACTTAGTGAAGAGAAGGCTGGTTACAAAGGATCCAATGATATTTCTTCGTGTGGTTTACATTAAATCCATTTGGTCTCAACACTTCTTTATTATCGTAACTCCCCTACTTTTCAGCCATTCCGGCACTTTTTCAAGGATCTTTTTACACTATTTCAGCCAAACATCGGTGATCAACATAATTGCATATTATTATATTAGCAATAATGTAGTGTCGATAAATTGAGTAAGTGAAATAGAGATTGTGAACTAATAAATGTAATAATTGTAACTGTGGGAATAATGTATTTTGGACATTGTGATGAAGATTAATTTATTAGTACAATAATGTTTTCGTAATTTAAGAAGTTTTATAGAAAATTGATTATGAAAAATACAGCAATTCATATCCAACAATTTCATAAAAATAATGGAACTTTAATATTTTGAAAATCAATTTTGGCTATTATGATTGAAACTACTGCTACTACGAAGACAATCAATAAATCATAAATCTTAATAAAGTTATCAAAAGAAAATTTTAATAATTTAAGAAGTTTTATAGAAAATTGACTGATTGTAAATAATTGACAAATTGCAAAATGCCCTGCAATTATGGTGATTACAATGTTTGGCTGTGATAGTGTAATAAGATCCTTGAGAATGTCAATCGCCGCAGTCTGAGATTAATCAAAATTTGTCTGTCTCCTCGCCTGATTATGGTGTGGATTATTCACCCATCCTGAGTGGTTGTTGTGAGCCTTAAAATGATGTGGGTATGATGGAGAATGTCCATTCCTCTGTGGCTTTGTTCTCAATCCTATGGTACCTGTTCACTTGCTCAATGGGTACTTTCTAAATACTTCTTTTGTCTCCCACTGTATGGCAGCATTTTGAGCTGCCATTCAATATGTTTGAGGGGACTTCCTTAAACAGCCGGAATGGCTGAAACGTAGGAGTGTTAAGATTATAAAAAGGTTTTGAGA
>NW_027107302.1:310186-314567 GCF_000696795.3 Halyomorpha halys | reverse complement strand
ATATATTTCAAACACATAACTTTGAAACCTTCTTTCCTGCCTCCTTATTCCTGCAGACATTTCACGTGTAAATGATTATAAATTTAAAAAAAAATAAAGAAGGTACATTATTAAGATAAAATAACTAAATAAAAAATTTTAACATAATTAAATTACAGTAGTTCTTACTATACTTTGTCGCATTTCAAAATTATTTAGAATTTTTTCAATTGAGTACAAATGCATCCACTGACAAATTTTAATAAAATTGAACGAACCATCTTCAATGGAATGATTAATTGATTTAACTAACTCTTAAGGGATCTTTATTTTTTGGCCAACGAACAGATATAGAAAATTATTCTAAAAATGTTATTTTGAAATGTAACTGTTACGTTCTCTTCGTATTACTTGACATTAGTTCGCCTCCAAAACTTTATATGTTTGTTTTAAAGATGCTTTACTTACTCTCTAACTTACAGTTCCTGTTATTAGGGTGAGAAATACGGCAAAAGGTTAAAATTGGTCTTTTTTGCCAACTTCTGACTGATTATAAGTGGTTGTCGTGTAATGAAGTGGTTTATAGCTGAATTTTCAGATTATTTAGACATAATAGACAAAAGCACTAAATTTGTTATCAAGGTACCTTGTTTCAATGCAAATATAATGTAAACTATCAATCTTTTGAAGATTTGTATAATTAACTGTGCCATACAGTATCTATAAAGCTTCAATTTGAGCCCAAATAGAGATCTCTACATCTATTACTTCCTCAGATTCAACTATTTTTTTTTTTTAAATAACGAGAAATCAATATCATGTTAATTTAATTTGGTCAGTATCACGGAGACTATTAATTTTACAATGATTTAATTATCACTTTATTTATGGCATATTTAGTTTAAGCCCTAATAGAGCTCTTTACGCATAATAATTCTAGAGTTACTGCAATTCATATTCAACAATTTCATAAAAATATCAATATTTTGAAAATTAATTTTCAAGCTACTGCTCCTACGAAGACAATCCTCACTAACTACTTCGTATTGTATCATCGAGGTAATAATGGAGATGAAAAAAAGTAATAGTAATAAATAATAAAACTTAATAACGTTATCAAAGGCAAATTTAGCGAAGGAGATCAACATTCATTTTTCAATAAGTTTGACATTTCATCATCAAATAAATGAGTTAAATTATTATATTATGTGATTTCAACATTAACAATGAAAAACCAATGTCTATTCTTTAGTCAATGGGAAAACTCTTAGGTGAAAGCAATATTTAAATATTTTAGTTCAAAACTTTTGTTTGAATATTTAAAAATATTAATTTTATATTGCTTAAATTTAAATTTATAATGTTTTATGATTTTTGAAGTAGAACATGTTTGAAATAGTAAGCAAAGATAGCTAAAATGTAGAAGTGAATTATAATTGGAAAAAATTGTATTTATAGTCAAAAGAACTTCAATAATGTATCAATAAATGTTTAACTAAAACTAAAATTTCCTAAATGGATGTAAGCGGTACTAGTGATTGAATTTTTAAAAAATAGAAAAAAATAAATTTTTATTTTAACATTAAGGATCTGGAATCCAGGATAAGCTTTAAACTAAAACTTTCTCCGTAGAAACAAAAAAAAATTCAAGGAAAAAAAAATTCTTGTACAAATTGGGATCTCCATTAGTGAACACATGATCCGTCGAACTTGCTATCCAACCATAAATGAAATATTTCTTCAACTCTTGACCCTTCTCACTTCCCAATCACAGCTGATTTGAAAGTCACGTTTATATTTTTATTGAGATTCTTTCCCAGGGGAAGTCTTAATAACGTTCGAGTATTGTCTAACAGGCTGCATCATCGTGTCGATTCCACGTTAATAACGTTATTGGAAAACGTGAGACGTGGACAGAATCATCTCCGTGCCCTAGCAAGGAATAACTCATCGAAGAGATGATCAGTAATTATTTTTACCAAGTGAAAAAAAATTAATAATTTATCTCATGAACTGTGAAATATTCAGTAAATATAGAATGGTATATCATATCAAATTATTACCAATAGATGAAATTAGTTCAATTTGCAATATTTTGATAAAAATAATATTAAATGTTTGAAATTTTAAAATATCACAACTATGTAATGTTTAATATTCAATACTTACTGGATGAAGTTTGAAATTAGTATATATTATATGTATAAATTAGTATATCTGGTAATCTAAAATAAACGCCTACTTCAAATTTGTTAGTTCAACCAGGTCCATAAACGGACTCTTCACGATATAGCTGATTAGAAAAAGCTATCCCAAGAATGTCATCTTATGAAAAAATTAATTAATTACTACTGTTTAATAACACCATTATAAGTATATATTTCTGGGTTTAAGAGAATTTATTTATTTGGCATCCATTTCGTTTCTATCCACTCCATGCATGAGGAAATACATATTACTGTACCCAGAATCGAAAATTTCTACCGATCCTTCTATTTAGACATAAAAGAATGAATGAAATGGGCCGTTCGTAGCTCAGGTTGTTAGGCGCAGGTCTATCAATCTGAGATCTGCGGGCAACGCCGGTTCGAATCCGGCCTGGGGTGTTGACTCTGTTCATTGAGTCCCACAAAATGAAAAACTTGACCCACCACCATGGTTGGAATAGGCTGGTTACCTGTAGATAACTAGGCATAATATCACCTTCGATGTGTATTGCCTCTTCTATTAACAATAAAAAAAAAAGTATATGATTTTGTTTCTTTCTTTCTTTTTGTAGTTAAATTCATGTTTGGACATAATATCAACTGTTATTAATCCATTTTTTTAACATAAAATCTTGTAATTTTTTATGAAATTTTTAAATTTATTCAGCTTTTGTAAAATCTTGCAATTTTATCCAATTTTTATAAAATCTTGTAATTTTATCCAACTTTTATAAAAAGGAATTTTATGATTTGTTTCAATATGTTATATCAAATTGTATTCACCAAATTAGCATAAAAATGGGCGAACTTATTTTCCTTTATACGACTGTATTACGAAATAAATTATTTTAATTAGGACCAAAATTGAAAAAAAAAAATGAGAAAGAGTGTAAAAGATTGTTAAAAAATAGCTCTGCCAATTTTGCCAAAAGTTGGGTTAATGGTGCGGATAAATGTACGATTCAACAATTTTTTAAGAAAATCTTTTTATATCGTAATAATCTAATATAAAAACTGTAAACGAATATTGAAAATGGACTTCTCAGACTTGGGAATCCAACTTAATTGAAGATGTGTTGATAAACGTTTTATGTGACAAATTGAAAATATTGACAAATTGACAACGAAGTTTTTATTATACAAATTTAGAGACATGAGCCGTTCAGTCCACTGAACACCATATCATAGCTAGAATCTTGGGTTATTAATATTTAAAAGGCGCATAGAACTTTCAGTCATAAAAATAATCTTAGAATTCTGTTTACACATTCATTCCCTCATGCTTTCAATCATAAGATAACCATAGTAATAATAAATGTAATGAAAGGGTCTTAGATTCTGAATTAGTGTGAACAAGCGGTAACTGCTTAGCTGTAAAACCACATATTGTAGAAATAAAATATTTCTATAATAAATATAAATATATATATAATAAATATATAAAATATTCCACACATTTATAGAAATAAAATATAAAGCACGAAACATGGGCGTTGATGACCTCAGGGTTTTACGCCCTTAAGCCCCAGACAACAACAACAACCACATATTGTATCTTAACCATTCATGGATCTGTTAGTACACATTAAGGAGATAAAGGAAACAAATAAACATTAAGGTTAAGAAAGAAGCCGACCCTTAGAGGTTGAGGGTTAGGTATTTACCTTAAGTAGGTAAACATGGTGTTGGGACACGTGTTGGTACACGTGTGAGTAGGCGCCGTCGGTCCTGCAGTCAGATGAACAGTCGGCAATTTATCAACTTCAACGGAAATATGAACGGAAATTGGCAGAGGGGGAGTCCCCTTATTAGTGGCTTTGCTACCGAAGGAGGGTCAAAGCTCGGGGACCCAGGCAGGATCAGGGATAACGAAATATGAGAACATAATATATATCACAGTATGATATATATTATGGTGATGAATCATGATATTTATGATAGAATGTCAACTTTAATATTCTATTATTTATACTCTTAAAAATGCCTATATTCTAGTAAGTATCTCAATATTATTTTAACATAATTATTGAATTACAAATGGAGTCAATAGAGGATTATATCAAAAAATGGTTCATGAAGTTGCACTCCCAGTTGCCGACAGTTAAAGGAGCAGTGACCTACAACCTGGGAAACCCAACCTCAAACGGAAGACTGAAGCCCAGACTGCTGCAGGACATCCTTTTATAAATTTTAAT
>NW_027107302.1:283662-309636 GCF_000696795.3 Halyomorpha halys | reverse complement strand
AAATAATAATATTTATTTTTATCATTCTTTACTTTTTTTTTATTGATAAATACAATTAATAATTAATTTTTATATGAGAGTGTAAATGTGACTAGAGATTATATTATTTTATCATTATGTTATTGTATTTTTTTTTTCATACACGTAGTATTTGATTATGTTCATTTTGTTTATTCTTCTGTTAGTATATATTTTAAGAGAGACTTTTTTTTCATTAATTTATTTATTTTATTTTATTTTAGTATGGATGTGACCATTCATCACTATTATCTATTGCCCACAACTGTGTGGCAGATTGTAATATGTATCAATAAATAAAAAGTATTTAGAAAAAAAATTATGTCAATTGTAAGAAATTATTCTTATATTCTTTTCAGGAAAAAAAAGTAATTATAAAAACTCAACTTAAGAAGAGAAAGTATTTCAGTCTAACTGAAATCACCCAATGTAGCTACTAGGTAAGGTATTTAATTTGCTCTTAACATATAAGGTCGCTACGCCTGCCTTGGAGAGGATAGACTAAGTGAGTGTTGTCTCTTCTAAAAATATATATATATTTACTAATAAGCTTATACGTAAAATTTGAATGTTTTATTAAGTTTTGATAATTACCATAATTAATTCATTACATGAATTATGAACATTTGAATCTTAAAATATTAATTTTCTTTTAAATAGTTATAAACTTTTATATTTATATTAATAATTGTTGTGGACATAATAATATTTCTGCTTTCCATATTTTCATATAATTTAATACACTACAGTTTATATGCATTTGATTATATTTCTTGCGGGTAAGAATTAATCATTATAATGTTTGCACAAACTATATAATATTTATAGTTTTAATCTTAATAGTTTGAATTGTTATGAAATGGGCTATCTCTTGTGTAACAAGCTACATTTGGTTTTAGTGTTACTAATTCGTATGAAATGAAGGAATTGAAAATTTATTTTACAATGATTGTTTGGAATAACATCATTTAATACTTCAAAATAATAACTTTAAAACTATTTTTAAAACCTAATTTGAATAAATTAAAAACAACAGCTTTAAAGAGTTGATTTGTTTAAACACAAGTTCTTAATATTTTTCTTTATTATATATATATATATATACATATATTTAAGAGTTATGCTTACTTTGCAATAAATGTAAATAAATCAGTAAGAACTATTATTAATCGCCGACATGTGGTTGGTCACGTTTAAAAAATAAAAGTTGTTTAATTGTATATGAATTGTGCAATACATTTTCAATCCACATCTAGAGCAAGCATTAAGTAACTGTAATTGATGTTGATCTCTGTCTGCCGACAGGAACATTCATCAGCGAGATCAATATCTGCAGTACTTCAAGAGTCCTTGATTGACCCACTGCGCTGCATTACATGAACAAACGACAATCCAAACGAATCGCAAGAAAGTTTCCCCTTACTCCTCTTAGAATGATAGTTTCAAACCATCCGATTTAATGGATTTCGATATGCTTCTTTGAAAAGTTGGGTTTAAGGACAGTAATTAAAAATATATATACTATTAGTGATTTGCGTTGCTTCTGTCCGGAATGGAAAGGAAATTTAAAGGGTTGGCAGGAAAAATCACGCAACTTATCTAAAATTTGAAAAAAAAAAATCTTAATTATGACAAAGAGAATACTATTTAATTTACTGCAAATAAGAACTCCAATTTACCTTGACAACAAACAAAATGAAAATTTACAGATAATAGGGGAGATCCATTTTAACTACATACTACGTATGACCAGCACGTAAGATAATTCACATATCAGAACACTAGATTTTACAGCTAAAGCAACTAAAAATTTTAACGTGCTAATTAAAATAACTGTCAAATCAAAAAGCAAAGCTTTTGTTTATAAATACGACAATTTTTTTGTTTTACATATTACATCATACCTGCAGCTACTATCAGACCACTGAGATGAGCCCCTGATTATTTAAATTATATTTGAAAGCAAAGTGACAACGTAGCCACTAGTGAATATATAGTGCTAGTGTATGTACTCTAGCATTGTGGTACTCCTGGAAATGAAGCTGAAGACGGGACAGCGAAGCTCACCAGAATGAAAGTGAACGAAACTACGACAATGGTTCAACCACAACTGTAGAAAAAAGAGGTCAAAGCAAAAGATTCTTCTTTAAACTGACAAGGAATATGCAACCAATCATCCAGCAAGTTACAAGAAATCAAGCAAGATATCATCCCATGAAAATCGTTTTCCGTATGATATAGTTCTGAAGATATAAACCAAAGAAGTAATCGAAAATGCAGCATTGATCGAC
The DNA here is from genome assembly GCF_000696795.3 of Halyomorpha halys. Taxonomy (NCBI): domain Eukaryota; kingdom Metazoa; phylum Arthropoda; class Insecta; order Hemiptera; family Pentatomidae; genus Halyomorpha; species Halyomorpha halys. Next base: position 307,327 of record NW_027107302.1, on the reverse strand, counting down.
TATTACCTAATGGATGGATTGAAACCACCATGAAACATCACTGGCACTGAAATACATGTAACAACATGTAAACTTTACTGTGACATATGAAACAAACAAAATATCGCTTTCATTACGGCAAAAGTAAATGAAGAAGAAAAAAATTAAACAAAACATTTGTTAATTTCTTGAACTATAGTGATCATGATTTTATCACTGTAATTCATGTTTTTAAATATGTATCCATGTGTATACTAAATATTTATTTCATTTAATATAAATTCATGTTCGTTAATATAAATTAGACTGCTAATGACACACTAGGGTTGATTAACATTATAAAATAAATAAATAAATGTAACGACGCACTATCTAGTAGCCGTTCTAGTGACTAAGCTTATAACACTTTTAATTAGCAAGTTACATTCTGGTTCGTCATTTAAAAAATAAATTTTTTTTTAGTTGTCTATGTTTTCTTGCGGTGAAAGAGTCAGAAAATACGTTTTAATTAAGCTGCAAAGGCGTAAATTTAAAGCAATAACATCTTCTATAAAACTAAATTTGTTGACCTAAATTTTAACATGGCAATTAACTATGACTATTTAATAGTCCGTATTCTGGTTTTTCAACCAAGAAAAAAATTAACATCTCATGAAAACTGAAATTTTGCTTTTCAAGGTGTGATTAATCCAAAAAATCGAAAAAAAATAAAAATAAATTCCACTCTCCTGCCGTCGGTGGTTTCCCTCTAAAATTATTAGGTGGAATTAGTACCGAACTGAAAAACTGATCATTCAATAATTATCATTGGTATTCGATGTTACCATCTTGGGTTTCGTTTTAAATGTCGACCGATTAGATGTTTCCTATAGAAAAAAAATCATGGAAAATGGAACATTATTTAATAATGTCTATAATATCTTATAGAATTTTTAGAAATATGAAAATGATTTTAGAGAAATCTTGGACCATTATTAGGAAAGATACAGAAATTTTTGTATTGGATTTAGAACCTCATGTGGTTAGAAAAGTCGTTTGAGAGGACACACTAAATATTTTATGTTCCCTGATTTTCTGATATGTTAAAATAAACAATGCAATAAGTGATTGTGAAATAATTTGTTTTTGTAATGATGTGACTCAAATGTATATGAATGATAATACCTATAAACCATAGTTTCTATCCAGAGCTATATTTTATATTGAAATGATTTTAAAAAACTGCTATTGGAATCAGTTTGTCCGTAATGGAAAGGACGTTAAAAATATTGCTAATAAAGTATGTTTTTCTGTTCAAAAGAAGGAAATTAATTTATGATAGAAGATTCTGCCAACTGTTCACCTAGTCATAATTACCGAACCCAAACATTCGGAATTTACCACAAAACTAGAGGGCAAGGGATTACAAAGATTTTATTTCCACAAATCCCAATCTGGCTTTAAATTTCTACAAAAAATAAATGAATATAAAAAGTTTTAAGATGAGGATATAAGTGCAATAAAGCGCCAAAAGTGCCCCTGGAAGAGCAAGGCGAGCGTTGGGAGCCAGCAGCCCTGCTATGATTTAGTGTATTGTAAAAGCGGGAGTCGTTAACTGTTTACTGCCCCCAGATACCAAACACCACCGTAATAAAATATTCAGTCCTTGTGAGATCTAGTACTTCAACTATCTAATAACCATTAAAGCAATATTAAATATTACCCGTCGGTCCACACTCAATAGACCTCTTCGAGGAACTGCAGACGAGGCTTGCATTAATTTTTTTTTCTTGTTATTCGAGGTTAAAAAACAAACATGAGAGGTAAACGTAAAACAGCCGTATTTAAGGACACCATAAATTAATAATCGTATATTTTCTCCATTAAATACGTTTTAATTGTCCGCTAATAATTAATATTTCTACAACCAATCGGTCCTCATAATTCCCCTTTAACCTGTGCTGTGTGAAGTTTTCTTAATAAAAACATATAAGATTAAATTAGTTTGCTGTTACACATCATCTATATCAAGAAGCCTCTCTTTTACTTAAGAAATTGCGTTAAACAACGAAAACATAAAAAAGCGTACTAAAAAAAAATTAAAAAGATCAAAACAATTCCGAATCTCCAGATATATACTCGTAGTTCTATTTTATATCTATTAATTTACATCCAGTAGTTTTCTTCTCTAATGTATTCTCAAATCTTTTACTAGGCCGTGGATGGCCGAGCGTGTTGAGCCAAAAACATCATTCTCGGTTTGAATCCAGCCAGGGCGGGTTGACATTTATTTCGTGGCGAGCCCTCGCAATAAATCTTGACTTTTCTAGTCTAGCACGAACTGAATAATAACCTGAGATATTTCACAGATATCAAAGATTACTATTCTTCCTATCTTTCCTGCCATAAGCTAGAGTGCATACTGACAGCGTACTACATTACTTTGTTTGTAAATAGCATACCTGTTCAACAATTTTTTTGTTCAAATTATAAATTTCAATTTTTTTTTCTTACCTCCTGGAGCTATATATATATATATACCGGCTATTTCATTTTCTTGTTTTCCCGGGATGACATTATAAGAATGGTTGCCGGGTCTGCTGAAGGCGGTGTCAACAATGATGGCATATGTTTTTAAATTTCTAATCAGTGGACACTCCTATATCAGATATGATTAGAAATTAGATTTAATGGGAAAGAGAAAAACAATGACAAAATAACTTTTTTTGATATTGAAAATATGATTTAAAAAAATATAAGCACGGAATCCATTTAAAACTATTGAATTGGAGAAGTTTGTCGTGGGGTGCGGTTAGCAAAGAACAACATAAATAAACAAAACCATATTTATTAATATGGCCAATAAATATGGTTTTGTTTATTTATGTTGTTTTTTGCTGACCGCACCCCTCGACAAACTTTTCCAATCATTAATCTACGGTCAACTATCTACACCTCATTATAAAACTATTGAAATTAAAAATTTTTTTTTAGAAAATCTATTGTCTGCTACTGAATTTGTTTAGCAAGAGTACATCGATGTTTTAACAAATACAAGTCTGAACTAAAATAAAAATGGTATTAATTGATTTAGTTTCTTAGGATAATGTAAATACTACAAGTGTAAACATTTAAGTTCATTGCTGAAATATGAAACCTTCAGTATCTTGGATACGCCTACTGAAACTGGTACTGGCAAGTGGGCCCAGTGGTCATTCTTACCCAACCCCTGACGACTACCTGGGTTGCCGTCGCGTACTAACCAAGGTGGGAGTGTCAAGATTCATTCTACGGGACCGCCAAAAAATGAATGTTAACTGCCCCAGGTGGGAACCGAACCCACAACGTTGCAAACCGAGCGCACAGGGAACTGCGCCATAGCCCGCACGGCCGTCACGTCCCTTTGGATACGCCTAAGAACATGCATGATAATTTAATTCCTGTATTTTTTTTTTAATTCCTCTCGTATCCAATCCTTACAATCCAAATTCCTTCGTAATATCCTCAATGCTCCTTACTTTGTCACAAATAAAATCATTCATATATTTATCATTCATAAAGACCTTAATATTCTCTATAGAACCGATATAGCCCGATCTAGATATCATTCCTTCCATTATAAACTCCCTAACCACTCAAACTAGGGGGTTCTAACCTCACATCTTCTTCCATTCCTGACAATCCTCCGAGGCGCTTGAAAAGAAGATGGCCACGAGAACAGTTAATGTAAATTGTCATTAGAGTGCTACCAATGGGTAATTTCTCTACACGCCTGTAACACTCCATTTTAACTAAGATCAAATTTACTGAATGTATTATATAATATACAGTTGTAAATTTCAATAAAGATATTAATTAAAAAAAATTTCATACAAATAATTCACGTTTCCTGTAAATTTCCATTTTATATATAAAGATAACTAATTACTTTAATAAATCTGCACAACTTGGAAGATTTTTTTTTTTTACTACACAAAAATATCTTTATACATATATTTATTATGAAGAAAAATTGGCGTGCTAAATAGCATGTAGACTCTTATGAATTTACACTTTTCATTAACATTTGACATCATTCTTCTTAAAGTCGTACTCAGAAAATAATTAAATGATGAGAAATCGATCGCTTCTTCATTTGTTAGCAGTAATGGTCGACTAAATAACTTTTTTCAAATATCAATAACATTCTAATGTTTAACAGCATCATCTTTTCCTGTGCTTTGCGTAGACACAAATATGATGAACCGGAAATCGAAATTGATACACTGAAACAATAATCCACTAATGTTTTTTTTAAATTTTTCAGATAAGCGTTCATATTAGAGAATGCCCCAAAGCGTTTCAAAACACTCAAAACTTGGCACAATACTTACAGTTTCTTATTTACAGCATTACGTAGAAACAGTACCTAAAAAATTCGATTTTCATACATTTCTTCAAAATAGATTGTAATGTACTTAAAATGCATTGTAATTGTTTTATTAAATGTAATTTATAAGTTGTACTATTTGTCTTGAAATATGAATAAAAGCTGTACAGTATGGCTGATAATTTTTTCAATATTTCACTTTCGCGTTTTTTTGGATGGGCAGGAAAATGTATCATGAAAGTATACCATGACTTACTTTTTGCTAATCTATCAATAGCTCGCTGAGTAAAAATCGTACTGAAATACAGATATCGAGCTATGTAAAAAACAACAATAATTATTTAAAGGGCCAAAAAACTTACGTCTATTATAATTTTGGGGAATTAAAATAACATGGATAATCAATAACTTTTGATCTATATAGGAAGGTATTGATCCACATAGGTCTGAAAATAGTGCTTGAATGTTTTGTCATCAACAATTAATTAAAAGTCCATGGTACAAATCGACCAAAATTGGCGTCGTGATTCATCCGTATACCACCCACGGTATATGTCACTTTTTTGACAACTATAAGCCAATCACTGCACAATAGAATCAGACTCAACTCTCTGAATCAGAGCGAGTTGTTTTTGTATATTTAATTAGTAAAATTCTTTTTATAGATATTTTTGTCAAAATTAATATATTTAATACTTCCTACATCATTGATAAATCTCAATATAATGATCTAAATATATCAGATAAAAGTACTTCTCCGTCTGCAAGATCCGTTTTTCATATACAATAATATTTTATTACACCTACTGTTCAGTTATCTGTGTCTTTCGTGCCCATATAAAATGGACTTCGTTACATTTTTAAAAATTGTTTCTTAATTAAATTAAAACAACCTATTCAAAAGCAGTGCTACACTGAGTTCACTGAAACATCGGTTCAAAAAAAAGAATTACAGTTTATATTAATGACTTTAATTTCTGAAGAATTATTTTCTCTGTATTATTCAGATTATAAACAAATATGCAACTAATTACCTTTTATAAATAAAAACGGTTTATTCTGTAGTGAACATAAAATACTTTGTTTATTTTTCGTAATCCTTTGTTGATATCCTGTGCACTTAATCGTAGTTGATGACCTTTGGACCCCATTAAACCAAAACAAACAGACCAACCAACACCCTACATATGTGAGTAGGTCGTTCGTTAACATCGATCTGCTTTTGAAAAGTGACTTTATATTACAAACAATTAAGCTAGCTTTCTTTTACTTAGGGGCTTGAACCCTTCAACTATGTTCGGTAGTAAATTATTATTTCTCTTTTTGTTTTCTTCATTGTCCTTTCCCCATCTATACATTTCAACGGTTCATTTGTCATTTGAAGAGATTTAATATGAAGCAATAACAATCGGTGGAGGAGATGTATCGAGCCCGGGGGGACGACGCTCTCATTACCTCAGTACCATGCGCCCCTAACAAGCTACCGTCCGCTCCACCATTTCTCATAACCACATTTCTCAATAGTCCTCAGGTTATTAGTGGACCAGAGCAGGTAGGCAATATCATATTTCATCGCCTCTATGAGAGTAAGCATAGAGAAAATAAATCGTCTACCCAATCAAAATCGTACGTCTAGTACTTGAAGGCTGTAAGGAAATGATGGACTTAATTTTTTTTTAAATTTATTTATTGATATTTACAACTGTATAAAAAAATACAACCAGTAAATTTGACCATAATGACATAATGATATGATACAGGGTGTAGAAACTACCCAGTAGTAGAACTCTAAAAACAGTTTACAATATAAGGTCACGAGGCCATCTTCTTTTCAGGCGCCTCGGAGGATTGCCAGGAATGGAAGAGGAAGCAAGGCTAGAAACGAGTGGGTTTGGGTGGTTAGGGGAGTTTATTATGGAAGGAATAATATCGGGTTCGGGCTAGATCGGTTACATAAGGACCATTTAGGTCTTTATGGATGGTTTTATTAGTAACGAAATAAGGAGCATTGAGGATTTTAAGAAGGATTTTGGATTGTAAAGATTGGATACGAGAGGAATTCGAAGGTTTAGTGGAGCCCCAAAGCTCAACTCCGTATGTCCAGATGGGCCTTATTATTGTCATGTAGATCAGTCTTTTGTAATGAGTTGGAAGTTTAGACCGTTTGTCTAGTAAGTGCTGTAATAGTCGGAATCTGCGTGCAGTTTCCTGTCTTTTCAGTCTTGTGTGAGGATTCGAGGTTAGTCGTTTGTCAAGATGTAGTCCAAGATAACGAATCTGTTCTACAGGGGTAAGAGCCACATTATTAAAGTATACTGTAGAGCAGTCGGCAGGTTTACGACGAAGAGTAAATGTGATTTGTTGGAATTTATTTTTATCCTCCAATTTCGACACCATTCTTCAAGGATTGTGATATGGGAGTGGAGAGTTTGGGATGCAATCAAAGAGTTATTACTAACTGTGAGCACACATGTGTCATCAGCATACGTGGACTTAAATTTAAAAAAAAAAAAACCGAAATATTTGTGCTCATTGGTTTCTATAATTTTATCCGTTATTTTAGGAATATCAACCTAGATAATTCTATTTAGCGTGAATACGTCTTTGAACTTAAGACCACCCATGCAATAGAAAACATCAACGTGAAAGGGTCTTACACCATGCAGGGACATCAGCACTTCAAGATACAGAGCTTTCCAGATTTTAAATATTACTTTATGAGCAACATTGCGTTATCCACGCATGTTAAGTAGGGGTATCATCACACTTTTCTTGTAAAATAAGAAATCATATCACGGCTTTGCTAGAATGTGTTTGAGGTATTCAATAAATCGGACCGTAGACTAGAGTTAACTTGCACTATACAGTGTATAGGGGTGTTACATAACCTATTGAATAATAGGTTTGTAACAATTTCTAAGCAAACGCCTGAACCGATTTTCAAGATTGAAGGTTCAGATTATTCACTTTGATCTCGTGATAATTTCGTAACAATTTGAACTCAAAATAATGATATTTAATAGGTTAAAGCCGTCAGTTTCTTTGAGTTCTGTTTTTACTTAACTCCGCAACCGATTTTGAAGTTCGATGTCTCAAGTTATTTAGTGTTTATCTGTGAGTGTATTCAAACAATTTGAGCTCAAAATTCTTAAATAATATTTTATTATATTTGGTAACATTCTTAACGTTCTCTTAGTAGTGCGGCAGAAATAGTCAGCGCGTTATAACCCTGCGGTAAACTTCCATTAATATTCTCGTAAAAACTTACTCATTTGGTTTATCACTTATTCATTTTTCCTATACAGTCAGTATCATTGAGTCAATACCCAATTAAGTCACTATATTAACTGTCTGAGGGGTTCCTATTGTATATAATATAGTCACGTGATCCCTATATACGAGGGTAAGTCAATCATTATCCGCAATATAATTATAAAATTTTATTTTAATTATATAGGAAACATACAATTACATCATTTTTAAACATAGCCTCCTTGCTTTTCAACGCACTTGGTATATCATTGTTCAAGCTTCATGATGCCCTCATAAAAGAAGGTTTTTGGTTGAGCTGCGAGCCGGTGCATTCCTGGTGCTTCTCTCATTGCTTCGTCCGAGATAAATCGACGGCCCCTTAATGCCTCTTTGAAGGGACCAAACAAGTGATAGTCAGAAGGGGCGAGATATGAGGACTATATGGAGGATGAGCCAGAACTTCTAAATTCGTTATAATAGCGTTTTTTTCCAAATGTTTTTGACAGGTGTTCAAGCGCGTTTACTCATACAACTGTGAGAGGTGTTTTGGGACTCATCTTGCACTAACTTTATCAGACCCAAGTCTGTTTTTTATGATTTCGTAGGCAGAACCGCGACTAATACGACATGCCACTTCGTCAATATTTACTCGTATGTCTAAGAGCACTTAGACGTTTTTACGTGAACGCTCAATGTCTTCTTCATTTGTGGTAGTAAACGGTCTTCCGGCACCTTCATCTTGCGTAACACTTGTACAACTATTTTTGAATTTTCCAATCCATTCGTAGATACTCCATTGTGGCAAAACATTGTTCTCGAACAGTACCGAAATTTGAATTTCGGCCCCTGATATGCCTTCCGACCAAAAAAAAACGGATCACTGAACGTTGTTCTTCTTTGGTGCAAATAGAAAGCGGGGCAGCCATGATTAGCAACACGACAGCGACAACAGAACTAACCAAGCAGCTTGAAACTTGCATAGACATAACAAAAAATAAACAAAGCAACGACAAAAGTCGTCATCAAGGCAAAACGACAGTGATACCAATAAAAACTAAAATATAACTAAATTGCGGATAAATATTGACTCTATAAATAGAAATATTGACCCTCGTATGTACAAGTCAGTCCATAGTAATATTGATGGAGACGTTGGAAAAGAATCTTGCACTAAAAATTTTAGTGCAAGATTCTGTCCAACTGATGTGTCCAACTAAAACCAAAATGTGTCCAACTAAAACTTTATGGCACTTCACATTACAATTCAATACAATATAAAATGACAATACTTGAAAAACTAAATAGGTTACAATAAAAAATAATTTAATTAAAACCGACAAACCAAAATAAACCCATCTTGAAATATGAGTTCTTCCAAGAGACGGGGTGTTATTGTGTATCCCCTCAAACATATTAGTAGATTGTTAGTTATCTATTAATATGTTTGTATAAAAAATAATGAAACTTGATATAGTAGACGGATCCGTATCGAAGTCTGTATTGATTTAAGTTGATGTATTTTTGATCCTATTTTTCTTACAAGATGAAAAGTAGGATAAAATAAAATAATCCTATTATTCATAAAATTAAAAAAAGTAATTATTTGTTTGTATTTTTCATTCTTTTTTTTTATATCAAAGATAAGAATATTTTTTCATCACAAAATGATTAATGCAGACCATAAAGACTGTCAAGAAGGACATGTCGCGATTTCAAAGAAATACTAAATTCTCATTTCAACATAATTACATTTCGTTATTGGTAAATAAAAACGTATATAAAAGAAGAATTTAAAATAAATTAGGACATTTTAAAATGCATTTCAAAGGAGAAGCAGGGAGATATTTAATTTCTTTGTTTCATTCATTGATATTTAATTTGCTGACGGCGACAAATTATTATAATTTTAATATAATTATTAAAATCCCAATTTAACTGATTTCTTTTTATGAATTATAGCATCTGAAATACTAGTAAATCAAGATAATGATAAATCCTAGATCATCGAGTTTTTGATGTTTTAAGTAAAGCGTGTGAAAAATTGAAAAAATTCATACAGACTTCCAGGAGCTATCAGTTCTTCCAAGAACGAACATTCGCGGCTTGCGGCTCTTATGCCTAAAATTTCGTTCAACTCTTCCACTCCTTTTATGATTTCCTGTGCTCCTACAAGGACAAGGATCTCGGGAAGGGGAGTTTTTTATCTTTTAGGGGACGTCGGTGATGGTCCGGTGACTCCAGATGGTCGTCGGCGTGACGGTGATTCCATATGCGACGTCTGATTTCCTAAACGTCGGAGAGGCAGAAGGGCATCAAGTTGTTCCATCCCAACATGTACTGCACTTGAGCTAACGGGGCAACTCATTTGGTCTAATGTGACTTTATATTACCGACAGGTGTGCCAACAGATTTATTTTCTTGTGAGCACCATTTGACCATAACCAACTCTTCAACAAGCGATTTATGGTTCATCAGATGGAGGTACTACAAAAATATAGCAAAGATAAAAAAACACCATAAATTTAAAAAATGTATATTGTAGACTAGCATATCGTTGGTACCTTTTTCTAATTGTATATCATTCTGGGATAATTCTTAGGAAGTCTGAGTTCCGAATATTGACTGATCCAATATTTATCAAAATATTTGGCGAAAATTTCATAACTGAGATTTTAAAATATATTACGAGAGAAATTTTAGTCCACAATTATTCCGATCCAAAGTTTAAGTTCTTATGATCCGCTTATCAACATTCAGATATATCAATTCATTTCAGATGCGATAGTTTTTCGCTTCATCACTACCAGAAGTAGGGAAGCTTAAAAATATTAAGCTGGAAAATAACTTTAAAAAAAAATAATAAATAATAATTCACCCCTAAATTAGGACATTTTTACTTTCATTTTACGTTTTGGACATCAATGAACACATTTTTTTTCCATGCCGATCTGTCTGTCTGTAGGCAAATTTGTTGTCGGACAAAATCGAACCATTTTAATAATTGTATTTAGGCATTGTCCGGTACCAACCCGTAGTCAGTCCCATATCGATTAATTGCAATTCCGTCCACAAATTAAGCTTGCGTAACCACAACTAAATTTAACTCCAATATCGAGGAAAGTTGGGGATTAGTGTAAAATGGTACTGTACTGACTGATTTACCGTCAATTAACATCTTTCTGGATACATCTATTTGATATGTATCATTCCCATACGACAGATAATATATAACTTGATATATAGGTAATTATATCAACCCAATAGAAATTGTCAGATAAAAGATAATTTCTGGATAATGTAATTTTTACAAAAGAAAGTAATGTAATATGAACTGTGAGGAAGCTATGTACCTAGCAGATTTTTTTTTTTTTAATTAACTCTGAAATCAGTTTCTCAACATTATAATTAAAAGAAAATTGTATAAAATAGTTTTATAAGATTGAGAAAATTCGGCATGAGGAAACATTGTGAAAAACATCTATAAATGTTCCGATTTTTTTTTTTTTTTTAAACTTAATTTTGAACAGGCTTTTGATCGAGTCTACCACCCGGGACTGCTTTACAAACTCCGTAAATTCCTATCTCCTACATACTTTCTCATCATTCGTTCCTTTCTCATTGATAGATTTTTCCAAGTAAACCACAATGTTTCCTATTCATCCCTCTATTCTCAGTCCGCTGGTGATCCTCAAGGTAGTATCCTTGGTGCCATCCTCTACAACGTCTATACAGCTGACATTCCAACCAATCCTTACACTATCCTCACCACGTATGCCGATGACACATGTGTGCTCGCTGTTAATAATAACCCATTAATCGTATCCCAAAATCTCCCATCCCGTATCATAGCCCTCGAAGAATGGTGTCGTAATTGGAAGATTAAGATAAATTCCAATAAATCCCACCAAATCACCTTTACCCTTAGTCGTAAACCTACTGACTACCCTACAGTTTCATTTAATGATGTTACTCTTACCCCTGTCGAACAGATCCGCTACCTTGGACTACATTTGGACAAACGATTAACCTGGAATCGTCACACAAGACTGAAAAGACAGGAAACTGCACGTCGATTTCGACTATACACACGACTTACTAGACAAACGTTCTTAACTTCCAACACATTATAAAAGACTGAACTACATGACTGTAATAAGGCCAATCTGGACATATGGAGTTGAGCTTTGGGGCTCCACTGAACCTTCGAATTCCTCTCATATTCAATCCTTACAATCCAAAATCCTTCGTAAAATCCTCAGGATCATTACTTTGTTACAAAGATAATCATACATAAAGATTTTAATGTTCCCTATGTAACCGATCTAGCTCGTACCAGATATCACTCCTTCCATTATAAACTCTCAAACTCCCTCGTTTCTAATCTTGCATCCTCTTCTATTCCTGACAATCATCCGAGGCGCCTGAAAAGAAGATGACCACGAAACCAGCTAATGTAAAATGTCATTAGAGTGCTACCAATGGGTAGTTTCTCTACACGACTGTAACACTCCAATTTAACTTAGATCTGATTTACTAAATGTATTATAATGTACAGTTGTAAATAGCAATAAATAAACATTAAAAAAACAAAACAAAAAAAAAACTTAATTTTGTTCTAATAACTAATAAGAGGATCAGATTTTAAATTATTTTATACTATCCCAAACTAATTGTACCAACGATTTTCAAAATAAGTAAATAATATTCTTCCTTGCCATATTTATTATTTAGAAATGAAATCAAATGACAACTACTGCGAAAAGGTATTTAAAATCATTACAGGTTGGCAACTTGTCATTATTCTTTAATAAGGATGCAACAAAAGTAAATAGAAAAGAACAAACAGTAAAACGTATTTCTTTCAATCGACATGACTTTTAAAATAATGGCTACAGGACTGATATTTCAATCTTCCCCGAGAACATTTTCATTTGCTGTTAATGGGCACTAAAAAGCAGAAGTGGCGTCGTAAACTCAGAGCAGTATGATTTACCCATAAAAGTTTACAGAAAAAAAATAGCCAATTACAACTTGAGAACTCGAAAGCAGTCTGATTTTATTGTACTGCAGGTTAATAATTACTGCGATTTCCTAATTTTCTCGGTTAGTATCTGATCTATTGTGTAAAATATGGAACCTAGGACATTACGTAACCCAAATGGCAGAATAAGTTCTCTAATTAGGATTTATAGGAAGAAATAAGTACTAGAATCCTCTTAAAGCTAATGTTTTTCTGAAACGTTAAAGTTAGAATGAATTTCGATTTACCCAGAGTTAAAAATTATTCGATTGACGAGAGACGAATACATTTGTATTCATTCGTAGAATTTCAATAGAATAAAAATGTATTCCAATAAATATTTAATCAAATACAAATATAAAATTGTAAACGGTCTTATTTTTCGTATTTTAAAATTTTTTGTCTTACAGGCCTATGACAGATCTTAAAATCAATATAATTTTCTGCATCTCCTAAAACATACCCAATACAAAGACCCTAAAATGTAAGAAATCAGAGAAGTTGAAATAAATCGATACATGATCTAAAAATAGATTACATTTTTATTTTCTGCATTTTCCAAAATATATGCAGGGATCCTAATATGTTATAAATCAGAAAAGCTAAAATTAAATATTTAAAATGAACCTCATATATCAGAAATCCGAAAAGTTTATTCGATTTAATTTATATTTGATCAAATAATTTTGTATTTGATTTTTTTTAAATAGTTATGTATTCCAGTAATTTTGATTTGACTAATTTTATATTCGATTGAAATTATATTTCAAACATACGAATACAAAAGATTTCGGAATTTTTAGTCGAATTTTAATCCGAATAAAATTTTGTTATGTTAAAGATTCCTGAATACAAACTCTGAATAAAAATGTACTTGTCTTTTGTCAATGGAATAATTTTCGCCAACTTTGGATTTACATCGGAAGAAAAACTAGTGACGTAGTACCTTTGTGTTTTGTCGCTCTCTATGAATCCTTTTACGAATTATTAACAACTTGATAGACTATTCTGAAAAATATGCCATCGATTGGGGCACATCAGCCATTACTTGTTTACCTCAAAATATCCTTAATCTCATTTCCAATATGTATGATATTTTTTCCAAGAGCAAATTAAAAAAAAAACCTATTCATTAACATTTTTTGATAGCTTCAATAATGTCAAAATTATAGTGTAAGTTATGTTATAATATTTACTAGCTGTGCCACACGTTGAATTTAGGTTAAACATTACTATTTCAAGCACACGATGAATGCCTCAGTGTATTGCTATTTACAACTATACATTATAATACATTTAGTAAATCTGATCTCGGTTAAATTGGAGTGTTGCAGGCGTGTAGAGAAACGTTTTACATTAGCAGGTCTCGTGCCCATCTTCTTTTCAGGTGCCTCGAAGGATTGTCAGGAATGGAAGAGGATGCAAGGTTAGAAGCTAAGGGGTTTGAGTGGTTAGGAAGTTTATAATGGAAGGAGTGATATTTGGTTCGGGCTAGAAGGGTTACATAGGGAACATTAAGGTCTTTATGTATGATTTTATTTGTAACAAAGTGAGGAGCATTGAGGATTTTACGAAGGATTTTGCATTGTAGGGATTGAATACGAGAGCAATTCGAAGGTTTAGAGGAGCCCCAAAGCTCAACTCCATATGTCCAGATTGGCCTTATTATAGTCATGTAGATCAATCTTTTGTAGTGTGTTGGAAGTTTAGACCGTTTGTCTAGTAAGTGTTGTAATAGTCGAAATCGGCGTGCAGTTTCCTGTCTTTTCAGTCTTGTGTGATGATTCCAGGTTAATCGTTTGTCCAAATGTAGTCCAAGGTAGCGGATCTGTTCGGCAGGGGTAAGAGTAACATTATAAATGAAGTTGTAGTGCAGTCGGTAGGTTTACGACGAAGGGTAAAGGTGATTTGATGGGATTTGTTGGAATTTATCTTAATGGATGGAGAAGGATGAATAGGAACCAATGTGGTTACTTGGAATAATCTATCGATGAGAAAGGAACGAATGATGAGAAAGTATGTAGGAGGTGGGAATTTACGGAGTTTGTAAATCAGTCCGGACGATCAAAAGCCTGTTCTACTTCGAAAAAGACTCCCGAGCAGTACATTCCGCGCTCTAGAGAATGAGACCACGTCCACCACACAATGACATTGCTGGATAGTGGAGTGGGATGTCGGAATCCAATGATCAAGAATTATATGGTTGGAATCTAGGATAGGATATAGGCGTTTTATAATGAGTTTTTCGAGGATTTTGCCCATGATTGGTAATAGAGAGATATGACGGTAGGAGGATGGGTATTCTGGCGGCTTTTGGGTCTTAGATATCATTTTAACTATTTTTAAATTTCCATAGTTTAATTAGAGTCATATTTATTATATAATAATAATAATATAATAAATATGACTCTCTAATAATTTACTTTTTAATAGGGTGTGTTTGACTTTAATTTAATGATCTGGTCAGAATAGCCTGCAATACGATTTTTAAAATATAAGCATTAACCTAAAAATGGTAGAAAAATCATAAAAAATGTAAGTATCTTTTTTTTTAGCAGCCACTTTCATTGAAGATAATCATGATAAAACGAAATATCCCGATAAACTAGCAGGCAAATTTTATGCAGCTGACTTCAGTTATTTATTTTCGACAAAGACTTCCATTGAAGTTCTGTACTGCCTAACCATGGTTAAGGGTCAATGTTTTTCATATTGTGGTACTCCCACTCAATGAAAAAAGTTAAGGTCCCAAGGCCAGATTTGAACCGACACCGCCATTAGACATCAAATTGGTTATACGACTTTACCAAACCACTGAGCTACGGGCTTCAGTTAAAATTTTTGTTAAATAAGTTGAAATTAAAAAAAAATACGTTATCCACCTTCTACGTACATTCTGAGTTTTTAGATCTCTGTATTGCCTCTGAAGCAAATTCCAAATTTAAGACTGAATACATCATTTCATTAACTGTTAAGGATTGAGATAATAACTAATTTTTTTGATTCGTTCTTCCTCGTCAGATTTATTCCTGTAGGTTCAGTTGTTATTCCCTTCTCGGTTATCTTTCACGCTATTTATCGGCTAAAGTAACAGATTAAAGTTTCTAAAATCCGCTATAACTATTTAATCATTTGATTTTTCTCCGTGATGAAATTCATCCGTGAATCTGAAGGCTTTTTAATCGTTCCTTACCAATATGTTTCAAACAGGCAAGACAGCTAAATTTAATTAATCGAGTTAGAAGTACTGAGCTCCTAAAAATTTTATGTATATTTTTTTTATTTTATTTTATACCAAATTGGCCTGGTGGGCCTTTCATGGTAGATATAACCGTTATATTATATATATATTTTTTAAGTTGATTATGGGGAGGTATTAAAAGGACAGTAAAATTAATAACAAAAAAATAATGATATTGGTACACTTAAATAAAACAAATAATTGCCCTCTAATAATAATTTTCTGTATATGATTCATTGAAAAAAACGGATTATAGATATATACGGAAATACAAAAGTAATTCGTAAAAAAACAAATAGGTCTGTCATCCGTTGCTTCGTAGACGAATGATCGAGGATGTATTGAAAATCATTCTTCTGTCTTTTTCTTTTACTAATTACTCATGGTTGTTGCAGACGTGGAAATTTCAGAAATAGCGATTAAAGTCCCAATAGTGTCTCGTGTGAAAACTTGAAGTTATAGAAATCAATCGAAAAGTCCTACATATGTAAGTCAATTTTTCGCTATCAATTTGTTTATAAATTTATAAACCTTTCTTAAAAATAACAAAATGCATCAATACCATTCGATCACCATGACGTTTTCTTAAACATTTTTTATTTCATTCAATAAATTTATTTATGTAATTTGAGCTCTGATCTAAAAAAATCAAACGTTTAAAAGATTATTCCTGATTATTTGAAATTTAATAACGACTTTTATTATTTTTTATAGATTTTAATGTGCAACAATAATGAAATAAATAAATTATTATCCAATACACACTCCAACTTTATTGAGTTGTTAAATACACAGGGTACTTTAAACCTCGTTAGACAGTTTTTAAAACTTAATTATCGTAAATATATAAATAGCCAATTGTATCAGGAATTGCAATTGGAGTCAATAGAGGATTGCATCAAAAAACAATTCATGAAGTTCCACTCCCAGTTACGAACAGTTAAAGGAGCAGTGACCTACAACTTGGGAAACCCAACCTTAACCCGAAGACTGATTCCCAAGCTGTTTCAGGACATCCTGTTATCAATTCTGTAGTTATCAATTCTATTATTGACATGACTTCTTTCTTCTTTTTTATCTCTCTTCGTCCTTTTTACAAATTAACTTGCTGTTTTGTTTCTTTTTTCCATTAGAGGGGAATTGTTTATCTTGTTAAGTCTACAAATGTTGTTATTAACTTTACTTTTCTCTCTTATCAGGAATTATTATTTTTATCCATTTATTTCATGATATTTTTTTTTCAATTATAACATTGTATCTAGTTTGGGGTGTCCATTGTACGAGACTATCCCCCCCCCCTATAATGAACAAAAAAATTAAACTGTTACATTATAACATTGTAAGGACCACCAGGTCGATCTGGTATTAAATTTTAAAAAATATCATAAATAAGGAGAGTAATATCATTATGCTTCAATTTTAATAATTTCATATATTCTAACTTCAGGTTTCTGGAATCAAGATGCCAACTTAGTACCTATGAAACTGCAGAATAAAACAAATATTACTTACTGTATTTATTCTTGAATATTTTTTTTTCGTATTTACTGTCCATATTTAAATTTCTCTTCTTAAATTTTAAGTTTGCAACAGTGATAATTATAATTTCATTATTTAATATTTTAATTATTAAATATTTAAAAAAAAATCGGTTCGAGTGAGTTATCTATAAAATATAAAATATCTATGTTATTTATAAAATGTTTATGCTCCTATATTGTTTTAACCGCTTTTGGAGTAATCCGGTTAAAGTTATATAATGTAACGAACTGGTCCAGGGTGATTAAAAGATGTACACAAAATAGCAGAATTAAGTAATTATTAGAAACCCGTTTTTACCACCATTTACAACCAGCTAATAATTTTCTAATAATCACTGATAAATAACATTAAATAATAACCAGACTTTTCGTTCATTCCGTCGATCTTCGAAAGTTATCACGAAAATTCAATTAAAAACTAAATTTTCACAATTTTTTTTATCTGTTGGTATTGGGAATTTTAAAATTGTCAAAAGTTGTATGATCCTTAATGAAAATTTTATATTATGTTGATTCGAAATTCAAGTTTTCCAACAGCTTTGTTAGAACTTGGAACTGAAACTTTTTCCAAGGAGAAGACATATTGGCGCCTCTGGGAGAGAAGAATAAGAAAGAGAGGGAGGGGTGACTGTTGCTATGCCGACATCACTCAGCTAAAATCATTACCCGCCCCCAACGGCCATACCAACTATCCTCCAGCCCTTCTCAGGGTACCGGGGTCGGATTTCAGGGGGATTGGAAGAGGGTGTCAGCTTTGGGGAGTCTCCTAGTTATCGGAAAGCAAAAAATATATAAGGGTGCTAGAGCAAATACAATACCAACAAACAATTCTCCAAAAGTCATTTATATTAAATTAAATTTCCACTTTATAGAAATAAGTACTTATCTAAAAATACATACACATAATTTCGAAACCTTGAATGATACCATATGATATCGTCAAGACGGTGCAAAGCCAAAATAACGTTCAAAATTTGGGACCCTTGGTTTTGTAGCTTTTTAAACATAGTTTTCTATTCATTGTATAATGCCAAAAATAGAAAATTCAATGTATGATGTCACTAATTAAATATAAAAATGATCTATTGGCTTATATTAAAATTAAAAAAAATATTATTAAAAATCTACCTTAAATATAAAACCATAATTCAAATAAAAATATTCCATATATTTTCAGATAACACTTGGCATTAAAGACACACAGCGGCCCAAATGATCTGTTTAACAATTCTCATTTTCTAAAATGAGACAGTTAAAATATAGGTCCATAACGTATATTCAATAATAATTTTAAAAACTTAGTGTTATTTTACCATCATGTTTAAACATTTGCTGTCTTATCAATCATCAACAAAACATTTATTAAACTCCCCTTAGTTAATGGAAAGCGCCTCGCAAGGATTCCGATATCCATTGCAATAAACGCTATCATACGAAATAAGTAATCAAATCGGAAAAATTTATATTTGATTAATACAGTTAAGGCAGATTATTATCAAATTGCGATTATTTTTCTAATCATTCTAGATTATTTATACAAAATTTCATGGGGGTATTTCAAAAGGCGTAGTTTCCGGCCATTAAGAAAGATTGTTATATCCCGAGATATTAGTGCGAAAAGAACAGCTCAAACTCTTTAAAAAATGTTTTCTCAAAGGTGACGAGGAAATTAGTAACATAAAAAAGGAAGATTGTTAAAAAAAAATTAAGGATATACGAAAACAATCATGTGTTTTAGAACTTTTAACATATAGTTAAAAAAGATTAATTTAAAATTTCTCTCACTATAGAAGAGGAAAATTATACAAAATTAAGAAAAGGAAACTACGACACATGTTATCTTCAGACTGTACGAAATTATATGAACCTAGAATTATATCTCCGATTTTGTGGATGTGCTGATACTCCAAAATACTCCGTATTCTAATCCTTCATTTACAGTAAATGAGATTAAAAAACATTTTCCAGACACACAACTCCCTGCGTTCTTTTATTTTATTTAGTTCTTTTATTTTATCGTACAAATGAAGAAGCGCTTGCCATTTATTTAAATTTAAGATTTATTAACTAAATCAAATTGGTATCTACGTTTAAGGAAAAAGTGCTCTAGGAACAAATAATAATATTTATCTACGGTATGTTAATCTGCGAAAAAAAAGGATGGAGGATGGTGGGGACTGTTCTCCAGTATCCTCCATCCTCCCCCAAAGAATATGTGAAGGTAAATGAAATTGATGCAGAGATTCCATATTAACAAATTTTACATTATATGGCTCGCCGAAGATGTATCTAATAACAACTTTTACTGCATAATTTAATAAAGTCAGGACTTAATAAATTGACTAACTGTACATAAATTGTTCGCATGAAGGTCAAAAAAGATACACAAGAATAATTTACTTCTATTGAAAATACTCTCTGTCAAGATTCAGTCCTGAAGAATGTGGGTAGAATCGTTGGTTACAAGTAAATATTTTTTATGTGCCTTTTTCTACCGGCACCCGGACCATTGTCCTACAGTTAATTACATACGTTTATCTAATAATCTTCCAGTAATAAGTACACACTAGTGTGGATATGATAAAAGCTGTTACAACAAGTATGTGCTATAGTTTTTGAAAGGACAGTCTCCTAGAGAAGATGATGATTAGGACATTATGTGATACCCTAGAAAAAAGGATTGAATTCTCTTTTAATTTGGTTTCAGAAAAAATGTATCCACAAGACTGTCCTCCTATCTCTATTTTACGATGATCAAGATACATTCTAAAAAAATAAAATAAATGAAGCTCACCCCGTCCTGGGGATAGCTTGTGATGCCATGGTTACAATTCACCACTCAGCTTCATCTTGTGTTTAGTAACTATCAACGATATTGTGATCAACTTACAAAGGTCAAGAATTATAGATAAAAAAATATTATAACTTTCCCAATAATCATAAAGAGTAGTGACATTATCCAATTAAATGGATAATAATTGTTATAACGTATTAACAAAAATATCGGAAAATGCCATATTACAATTGATGATGAAAACTTGAAAACAGAAAAAAATTCTGTATTATTTGTGTAAAATGCAAACAAACTATAAAATAAAAAAAAAGTAAGTGAGACCAGATGAACGAATAAGATTCATTTAAATATGATAAGTTGCATTAAACAAACGGCTTCTCTTAAGTAAATTGTTGTGTTTGATTATCAAACTAGCTAAGAATATTTTAGAAAAAGAAACCAGACACAAGAATTCCATCAAAGTGGATTAAAGAATTTATTGAAACGGGTTCTATACAAGGCTCGCGACTAGTTATTCTGATAAATGTGCTATTATTAAATCAATTTCAATTCAAAAAAATAAAATAAAAAAAGAACATTAATTTACGAACACTTTCAAATGTCCTTACAGAACTTTTGTTTCATATTCATGATATAACAAATAAACAGCTTAAATTTTATATCTCATATCCAGAATGGTAGATATAATACCATATCTTAAGTGTTGTCGTCTGATTTGTTTATTTATTGAACTCAATTCAAGTGTCCGAAATTGTTGAATAAAGTAATGAGGAAAAATAGGTTTAAATCAAGTGAACGACTGACATGGAATCCTGATACAAGACTGAAAAGACAGGAAACTGCACGTCGATTTCGACTATACACACGACTTACTAGACAAACGTTCTTAACTTCCAACACATTATAAAAGACTGAACTACATGACTGTAATAAGGCCAATCTGGACATATGGAGTTGAGCTTTGGGGCTCCACTGAACCTTCGAATTCCTCTCATATTCAATCCTTACAATCCAAAATCCTTCGTAAAATCCTCAGGATCATTACTTTGTTACAAAGATAATCATACATAAAGATTTTAATGTTCCCTATGTAACCGATCTAGCTCGTACCAGATATCACTCCTTCCATTATAAACTCTCAAACTCCCTCGTTTCTAATCTTGCATCCTCTTCTATTCCTGACAATCATCCGAGGCGCCTGAAAAGAAGATGACCACGAAACCAGCTAATGTAAAATGTCATTAGAGTGCTACCAATGGGTAGTTTCTCTACACGACTGTAACACTCCAATTTAACTTAGATCTGATTTACTAAATGTATTATAATGTACAGTTGTAAATAGCAATAAATAAACATTAAAAAAACAAAACAAAAAAAAAACTTAATTTTGTTCTAATAACTAATAAGAGGATCAGATTTTAAATTATTTTATACTATCCCAAACTAATTGTACCAACGATTTTCAAAATAAGTAAATAATATTCTTCCTTGCCATATTTATTATTTAGAAATGAAATCAAATGACAACTACTGCGAAAAGGTATTTAAAATCATTACAGGTTGGCAACTTGTCATTATTCTTTAATAAGGATGCAACAAAAGTAAATAGAAAAGAACAAACAGTAAAACGTATTTCTTTCAATCGACATGACTTTTAAAATAATGGCTACAGGACTGATATTTCAATCTTCCCCGAGAACATTTTCATTTGCTGTTAATGGGCACTAAAAAGCAGAAGTGGCGTCGTAAACTCAGAGCAGTATGATTTACCCATAAAAGTTTACAGAAAAAAAATAGCCAATTACAACTTGAGAACTCGAAAGCAGTCTGATTTTATTGTACTGCAGGTTAATAATTACTGCGATTTCCTAATTTTCTCGGTTAGTATCTGATCTATTGTGTAAAATATGGAACCTAGGACATTACGTAACCCAAATGGCAGAATAAGTTCTCTAATTAGGATTTATAGGAAGAAATAAGTACTAGAATCCTCTTAAAGCTAATGTTTTTCTGAAACGTTAAAGTTAGAATGAATTTCGATTTACCCAGAGTTAAAAATTATTCGATTGACGAGAGACGAATACATTTGTATTCATTCGTAGAATTTCAATAGAATAAAAATGTATTCCAATAAATATTTAATCAAATACAAATATAAAATTGTAAACGGTCTTATTTTTCGTATTTTAAAATTTTTTGTCTTACAGGCCTATGACAGATCTTAAAATCAATATAATTTTCTGCATCTCCTAAAACATACCCAATACAAAGACCCTAAAATGTAAGAAATCAGAGAAGTTGAAATAAATCGATACATGATCTAAAAATAGATTACATTTTTATTTTCTGCATTTTCCAAAATATATGCAGGGATCCTAATATGTTATAAATCAGAAAAGCTAAAATTAAATATTTAAAATGAACCTCATATATCAGAAATCCGAAAAGTTTATTCGATTTAATTTATATTTGATCAAATAATTTTGTATTTGATTTTTTTTAAATAGTTATGTATTCCAGTAATTTTGATTTGACTAATTTTATATTCGATTGAAATTATATTTCAAACATACGAATACAAAAGATTTCGGAATTTTTAGTCGAATTTTAATCCGAATAAAATTTTGTTATGTTAAAGATTCCTGAATACAAACTCTGAATAAAAATGTACTTGTCTTTTGTCAATGGAATAATTTTCGCCAACTTTGGATTTACATCGGAAGAAAAACTAGTGACGTAGTACCTTTGTGTTTTGTCGCTCTCTATGAATCCTTTTACGAATTATTAACAACTTGATAGACTATTCTGAAAAATATGCCATCGATTGGGGCACATCAGCCATTACTTGTTTACCTCAAAATATCCTTAATCTCATTTCCAATATGTATGATATTTTTTCCAAGAGCAAATTAAAAAAAAAACCTATTCATTAACATTTTTTGATAGCTTCAATAATGTCAAAATTATAGTGTAAGTTATGTTATAATATTTACTAGCTGTGCCACACGTTGAATTTAGGTTAAACATTACTATTTCAAGCACACGATGAATGCCTCAGTGTATTGCTATTTACAACTATACATTATAATACATTTAGTAAATCTGATCTCGGTTAAATTGGAGTGTTGCAGGCGTGTAGAGAAACGTTTTACATTAGCAGGTCTCGTGCCCATCTTCTTTTCAGGTGCCTCGAAGGATTGTCAGGAATGGAAGAGGATGCAAGGTTAGAAGCTAAGGGGTTTGAGTGGTTAGGAAGTTTATAATGGAAGGAGTGATATTTGGTTCGGGCTAGAAGGGTTACATAGGGAACATTAAGGTCTTTATGTATGATTTTATTTGTAACAAAGTGAGGAGCATTGAGGATTTTACGAAGGATTTTGCATTGTAGGGATTGAATACGAGAGCAATTCGAAGGTTTAGAGGAGCCCCAAAGCTCAACTCCATATGTCCAGATTGGCCTTATTATAGTCATGTAGATCAATCTTTTGTA
>NW_027107302.1:255394-282937 GCF_000696795.3 Halyomorpha halys | reverse complement strand
TTCTCCTTCACTACCTAATAATCCTCCTAGGCGTCTGAAAAGAAGATGGCCTCGAGATCTTCTCCTTCAGAAAGGTTTTTGGAGTTCTATCAATGGGTAGATTCTCCACATGTTTTTATCATGTCATAATATCACTTACAGCAAATTTACTTGATGTGTATATATGTATACAGTTCTAAATATCAATAAATAAATAATTAAAAAAAAAAAAAAAAAATCAGGTGATAAAGAAGGTACGAGTAGGAATGAAGTAGGAAAAATACATTCCGCTCTTCTAAATTTAAAATTATTTATAACCAAAAATAATCTTTTGAATTCATTTTGAAATTCCAATGCGGACTTAATGGATTGTAGTTTAGAAGCGATAGCCAGTATTCTTTACTTTCTTCTTGAAATCGTTGTTCCTAAAAAAAAAAAAAATTCTTCATGTTCCTTGACACGTTAGAATTATCACGAATTGTCCAACTCACATCTACCTTCCTGCTGGGAACAGCACAAGACGCCCCTCCGTATCCTCAACTCTGATGCTGCAATAAAAAAAGAGACAGAGGCTGTGAGATGAGTTATACCCTGAGCCGGGGAATGGCAGAGATTCCCCTCCCCTCACAACTTTTTCCCAAAGAAAAAAAACATTTTTCCGCTAGGACTTCACCCTCAGCTTTCCGATATAGCAGATTGCTGTTTTATTTATGACATTCTCTAGCTCCGCCTTCCTCCTCCTTGTACTTCTTTCGCTTCGACCGTTCTCTGTTTATACCAGGCCGAGTCCCCGCTTTCGGCAAGACTTCTTTTTCCAAGGCACCTTTTACCAAACAATGCTTGTTCCCGTTATTTTATTTTCTTCTGCCACCGACTTTTTTACACTGCTTCGGCCAGTCGGATTTTGGCGTGTTCGACATGCCTTTACCTAAGGGTTCTTGTTTTCTTTATTTTTTTCACATTGTCTTGTTATAAACGAATTAGTGTACTCAGCCTAGGTATTTTTTAGCCAACAAAAGAACATAAATAAATATCATAACATAAAATTTACTAAACGGTCAATTTCTTTCTACAATTATTAAATAGTAATTGCAGGATAGTTATGTTATTTTAAATGAAACGTGTATTAACAGTTAGATATTTAAAACTTACCCCATAATTAATACTTCTTGAATATTTAATGATCCAGTTTTTTTTTATTATTATTATTCAGTGGTTCAACTTTTTTTGATAATTTTAACCTTGAATTTAATTTGTATTCTGAATTTCGGTATTCAATATCGGATCGTTGCTTCTTTATTCCAATTGGTACAAATTTATAGTTTGATAACATGTACAATGGTGCATTTTCTTGTTATTTCATTTTCTTATATTATATTTTCTTCTTTTTGTTTCACTTTTCTCTAATTATAATATATTAAAGAAGGACATGATACCTTTTTATATTAACTGACACATACATTTATATGTTCATGTATTGTACTCATTGGTCATTTTGACTTCCTCATTAAATCATCAAATTAATTTCATTCCCAAGCCAAATGAAAAAAAAAATCATAAGTGTTGAATTTGAATTTTAATGAATGAAAATTCTTTTCACACTTTAAAAAAAAAATGAAGTAATACAAATGAAAATTATATTGAATTTTTCATTATTTATTTAGTAATAACGTAAATACAGTTACATTGATTCATTTTTTATTTCATATTAAAGTATATTTTTTATTTTCCTTATAAAAAAGAATATTTATTGCATATTATATAGACTGTAAATGTATTTCGAATACTGCACTAAACAGTATTTCAAATAAGAAGATGTTTGGGGCTGCGATCAGTGAAGAACTTAAATAAGTAAAAACATGTTCATAAGTGCCAACGTTTCGACCAAAATCTCAACTGTTCATCAAAGCTAAAAACAAAAAACTAAATAACAACCTTAATCAATAAAATTAATTACAGAATGATTAGGAAATAAGAAATTGACAAACATTAGAGATACATAAATAGTTTTAAATTAGTATTATAAAAAGATAAAAATAATATTAAAATTTAGTGAGTGGAAAGAACAAATAATGAAATACATATTAAAATATAAATACAAAATGAAAATTATTGAAAAAAAGGTTATGAAAAAAGTGGTAAATATAATTAATATTTAGGTAATTAAATATGGAAGTAAAATAACAGGATTAAAGAAATAAAATACGATGTTATATAATCCAAACGGAATAAATAAATATGAATATGTTAAATTAATAATAACTATTTAAAATTATAGTTGTGGAAAAAAAAGGAAATATATGTAATTAATGAAATATGTAAGTGAATTACTAGAATGAAATATGTGATATATAAAGTTATATAGAAAAAATGAGTAATTAGTAAACATGACAATAATTACATTTGGTGAACATTCCCCAGTAAAAGGGGTAAGTAAGAAGTAATAACAAAAGAGTAAAGAAGGATAAACTGTATTTCAGTCAAAGACAAATGTGTATTTTATTTATATTTCATTTATTTTAACAACGTTTTTTGCGATAAAAAAATAAATAATCATAAAAAAGGATTAGTCTTGAAATCTCGCAGAGATGTGGACCAGTGATTTTTATACAGCACAAGCTGCAATCTAGCGGCTGTTTCGGGAAATCTTTCTACATATCATTGGAGGGGATCTAATGTTTTATTTCGTTGTAAGTAATGAATGCAATTTAAGGTACCTTTTCAACCACGGTTCGATATCAATATGTTTATGCACATCTTGAATTTCTATTACTCTTCTAATGATGCACTTTTAGCCTACGATTCATGGTTTCAATGATTTGTAGCTATCAATACGATTTTTTAGTTTCTTAGTTCATGTTAATTTCTTTACATAACTTGTGAAAATTCGTAAGCCAAGAACATTTAGAATATTTATATGCATTTTCCTTTGACGAGATATATATATATATATACACATATACTAATACATCAGTCTATATAAAGTTAATACATCAACCTTTCATACAGAACAATATTTTCAAAAAATAAAAATTCTACATCTAACAACTATTCAGTTTTCTTCTAAATTTAAATTTTTTTTCTTTTAAAATATGTGTTTCAGAATAGTCCACATAAATTCAGCTCATCGACATGAGATTTTCCCATAATAATTTTCCAAATGTGGATGCAATCCTTCTTATTTGTGTTTGGGCCTCTATCTTTATTTTCATTTTCATATTGTACCATTACAGTAACAGCCTATCCTTGTGGATTTAAAAAGAGTATGACATGATTCCGAAAAATCTAGCGATTATTACCTAGAATTTCTTCTAATGTTTAAGGTAGACTTAATCGTTCGAGACCTCTTGAGATGGCAGTGGGTAAAATAACAATGACAATTTAAAATGGGAAAAAAAATAATTTAGCGGCTATTCGGTTTCATTTAGAGATATATGTTTTTACATTTTTTAATTTGGCATTTTTTTTTTTATTCTTTGATTCAGGCCTGGTTTACCAGAAAATGTTCCTTAAATACATGACTAATCCTCTAAAATAATTACGTATAGACTAGTTACTCCAAAAGCTTCCATTTCAGCTCTTCGCTTTAAAAAAAAAATTAATAATTAATAATTCTAAATTTATTTATAATAATATTCCATACAAACTAATGTGAATTCAGAACCATTTTCATAAACCCATATTCTGTATATTTATAAAACGGTTTGAAAATTTTATTTATTTTTTCAGCGATTTTTCGGCTCATCATTTTGAAACATTTTGTGAAAAATTCATAGAACAAATAATTTATATAAAACATGTTCCAAAATTATTTTATTAATTTGTAATTCACTAGTAACTTAAAAAAAAATCAATAAAAATTAAAATTAAAAAGTAGTAAATAACAATGTGTGTGAGTGTTTGTGTGTGAGGTATGTGTCTGTGTCTGTGTCTGTATGACTGTATTTGTGTTTATGAGAACATTTTACTTAAAAATAATATTTTCTAAATGTTTCGATTCAATAATTCACTCACATAGTAGAACAAATATAATTGAAGACATAATGAACATTGGTGTTGAAAACTCCTGTACACTGTGGAAGACCATACATTTGAGAGTGGTTTTATTTCCTTTCAACCAGTTTTATTGCGATGGGCCACTCTATTTTAGGATCAGGTGAAGAGTTGAAACAATTTGAAAAAAAATAAACAAAAAGTATTTAGTAATAAGAACTAGAAAAGAAACAAAAAAAAAATCATCACGTGAAAAATATATATATTTGAATTATATTGAGAGAATATATTGAAAATACACATTGTTATATGTTCCAACAAATCGCCTAACAAAGATTTGAAATATATTTGTACATTTGTTTGCTTGTGTATGTATGTGTATATATATAAAGGAATGTATTCATATTTTTGTACTATCTCATAGAAAATAATCAGTTTAATATCAATGCCGATTGATAGTAACAAAATAAGTGAAATACAAAATTGGTACTTGTTAATATTACTGCGATATTAAAACTGATATTTGAATCGAAGAAGGTAAGTTTTCTTTAAAAAGTAAATGTTTAAGCACTCATTAAAGAAGTTTACTATATCACAGAACTTTGGAAATGATTTTGTAATTTGAAGTCCAATAAAACTTTGACTTATTACATTTTTTTTTTTTAAATTGGCGTCAATATAGAACTTGATATAATCCAATTAACCTTCTCCGAGATATAAAATTATTTATTACAGTTTTCTCTTCGTGAAATTGTTCTTGGTTTGTATTATTCTGGGCCTTTAATTAACTAGAGTCAAGTTTATTTCGGAACTACTAAATAATGTTTGAAAACAGTAAATAATTGTAATCCTCTGAGTTATTTCAGTGACTACACCTGTTAAAAGTTAATACTTTTAATATTATTAAATTTATAATCTGCTATGTATGAATTTTATTTTAATATTTCTTTTTTCAGCAAATATATATGCTATAGTACTGAGGAATAGCGTCGTGGATGTCAACAACCCGGGTACAGGAAACTTTTGCCACACCCTTATTTATGTACTTCAGCCTTAAATATACAGTAATTCTACAGAACATTTTACCAAGAACTATCATATTTATTGTGTATTGTACAAGTTAAAAATAAAAAAGACTTGAAATGAAATGGTTTAAATTTTTGCAAGGTATTATTATTTATTGTGAACTTTTGCCGCTCTCTAAATCAATTTTGCCATCTCCTTATTTAGGTATTTCAATTTAGGTATATTCAATTTTAGTCAATAAAAGACTAAAATATATGGCAGATCTAAAGAACGATTTAGCAAGACACTAAGTAAGTTTTCTTATTAGCGATAAATGTTAAAAATAATATTTATAGTGAATTATATAAATTAAAAATAAAAAAGACTTGAAATGAAATGGTTTAAATTTTTCAAGATATTACTATTTATTTTGAACTTTTACCGCCTACCGGCAAGAATGGTTGCATCTATTGCTTTTAAATACCGAGGATTGTATAATTTCGTGAGTTTTTTAAAGTAAGAAAAGATTTTTGAAGCTGGGGTAAGATGTTAATCAACAAAGAAATTTAATATGGTGATGTAATTACGGGAGCTGTTTATTAAATTAGGAAAATAAAATAATTTATATTTAATTTGTGTTAATTTATACTGACCGCATCCCCGAATCATCTTCTCACGTCAAGAATTGTAGTGTTTAACAATAAACCCTATCTTGGCATCTCAGACGGTTTATGTGATATTAATTAGAAATTCAGCAATTCCCTATTCGTTCTTATTTGGAATACGTCATATTTCTTTTTTTTTTTATAAATACTAAATAACTTTAATACTTTAAAAATTATATTATAATAAACATATAAAATTCGAGTTGAAAAAGGTTTATAACTAAGCTCAAATTGGAAAACTGGACGGATATTGAAAAAATCATTTATAATTAAATAAAATTAAATAGTATAGATTATTAGTGTGGCCCTAATAGTTAATATCATTTAACAGCACTGATCTTTTGATCCTTAAGAGAGTATGAGAAGCAAATGGGTAAAATTGGACAGCTCAGAGGTTTTTCACTAGGTACTTGTACCTGGACCAAATTTACGATTCAGTATTGAAAAAATTATAAAATTATCACTTACTTATCTAATTAATAGTCATATAGATCATTGATAATATTACAGTTTTGTTAACAGTTAAGTTTAAATTTGGTTCTGGTAAATAGGTAGATAGCCAAAAAAACCTAAATCCCAAAATTTTCATTTGTGCCCCTTGGTGTCTCACCAACACATATAACATATTTGGTCGCATCGATGAAGTTATCTAATCACCGATCTGTAAATTTAACTAATTCGGTAGGAACTAAACCCCTTTTTTTCTCTCTCAGAAACCGGCGAGGTATAACGAACCTTATGTTTGCCTTGGATAGAGAACAAAAAAATATATATATAACATCCAGGTAGCTGTACAAATATTTGCCTGTAATACTTCCTCGGAGAGTGGGCTGCCCAGGAGACAATGTTTGCCCAATTAAAGCAAGACGTTTACCAATCTCAGGAAGCGGTGGGCAAATATTGAATATCATCCACCCAGCTTTTATGTGTGTATTTTTTTTTTTCCTATTTCTCCCCCGGAAAGGGGAGTTGATTTTTCCTCTTAATGACGACTCCTGGGATGGTTCATCTTGGAGGGTCGGTTTTCCGATACGATCAAGAGGCAGAGCATGCGCCGCCCCCCGGCCCCACCCCCAGCAGACCGCCCCCTCCATTATTCATGTCGCTACCGCCGCCGGAGCAGCTAGGATTTCTGGCTCAGGTAGATCTCTCTTGTAGCTCACATGTCGTATAGTCTCCTCGTCTGTTTCCAGCCGAGAAGTTTAGATTGTATTTCGCTATATCACAGGCAGTCAGGTAGTAATTGTCTAGTGTCATTTGCCAATTGTAGACTTTCGACTAATTTGTGTATTTATTATTATTATTTTTTTTTGGTAGAATTAACATTACCATAGTAATACGATTACTATTTATAATTTCCACTAGAAAAATTTAATTTATTAATTATTTACTTAAAGTAAAGAAATAAAATGAAAAAAAAAAAACGAAATACGAAGAATAGTTAAATTTAATTATGCCTGTGATTAATATATTTGATAATTGTGTATATCCATAATGATAATATCTTAAACCAGAGGTGCCCATCATGAGTCCACGGACCATAGGTTTGCGAGAGCCTTGAAATGGACCGCGGTAGGGCCCGGCAATATATTCTTATGTGGCGATTTATTGTTAGAACTATTTTATGAATTGTCTTTCCTAATGTATTTGAGGCAAATGAATGGTTTTAATGGGCAAATGTACTATAAATATGTTTCAAAATACATTTTAGAACAGCCTAATTTTCAAATATTTTCCAAATGGGACCCTCTTTGCCCCGAGCCGTACATGGTTCAATTGGCAGTGATCTGCACTGCAACACTTCTATGTGTTGGGAGCAACTGTCTTACATCAAAATATGAAGGCATATAAATACTTACTTCACTTCAGTAAAATCCATTTATAAAATGAATGCACACTCGAGGCGTTGCAACCCTATTCTGACCAAATTCAATTTCAAATTTCTAATTATTTTATTTACTTAATCAGCAGCCATTAGTGGATCCGCTGGGAGCACGAACTTCTATAAAAAAAAAATTATCTTTGAAAATATCCTAAAAATACTCTTTAAATATTACTGCATTACTATATTCTGTATTATTGTATTAATGTTATAATATGTATTTTTTTAGTAATATATCCTAGTTCGATTAGTATGGTGTGTTTTATTTTTTTTTTTACTCCGAAATTAAAAATTGAAATATTCAGATATAAATCTCACTTACTCACTTGACAGTTTTCTTGACCATAGTTAAGGTTCCAGTTTTAATTGGCTGTTGTTGCAAAGACTTGGGAAATAAAATTGAATCCAGAAAATTATAAAGTTTTGTGCACTCCCCTGAAGCAAAATTCCACATTCTACCTTGTTAAAAATTTTAATGCCTACAGGATAATCACGAGATGGAAATATTTCTTCCAAAAGCAGTTAAATGACATGACTGTTTATGGAAGAAACGAACTTATCTCGTGATAAGCTACCACTAAAATTATTTTTAAAAATCTAAGCATTAATATCGCACCATCAATACAATACTCACACCTCTTAAGCTGAAAAGTTAGATATTTATTTTTTTTCTTTATTATGTTAGTGTTACATGATGATTCGAATATGGATAGAGAAAAACTAACCAAAAAATATTTATTTTTTATTCTTCTTGTAAAGTGAGATAAATATGCGCAATGTGAGAGGGAAGAGAAAAAATTGAAGAGTAAATAAAAAGACAACGTAGTTTATACTTTTAACAAAAACAGTAATATAATAATCATGAATTTTAATGATAATATAAACGCAGAGCAATAAAATTAAAAATCATAATAATACATTTTATACATTATTCCCCATCACGCAGTAATTGTGTTGAGAATAATACCTTTTCTAAGTTAACATTTTCATATAAAATTTACAAATTACACTATATTTTCATTATACTGTTTGTTTAAATTAATTCATCGGTATCTTGTCGTTTTTAAAAGTAAGAAAACACCTAAAAATTCTCGATATTAAAATATAAATTTATTTATAAAAAGCAATAATATATGAGTTTTTACACTATATATGACTAAATTACAGTAATGCCGTGCACTGCGTCGACTACGGAAGGTAATTCTCTTGAGCAAGGAATAAAGTATAAACGTACAGATATTATAAAACATTAGGAATATAAATAGATATGAAAGATATTATACAATATTTACCTTGTATGATATTATACACTGAACCATTATCCAATTGGTACAATAATAAGTCTATTGCAGTTATGTATTACTGTCTGTGCTTAATACTTTCAATACATTTCTTAAACTAATAAGATAAAATATGATTACGATTAAAGAAAGTAAACAAACTTTAAATATCCTTAAAACTGCCTATTATAGAAGTTTTATTTCATCTTTTTAGTGTTCCCTGGATATTTACCGTAATGGTTTTTTTGTTTTTTAAACCATTTTGAATTTTTTTTTTTTGGAAATTTTGAAAATCGATTGGTTTTGACTAGTTAATTTATTTCTTCACTTGAAGAGCGGATCGCTGGTCTTTTTATGCTTTTTAATGCTATTTGGGAATGGTGGTTACCAAAGGAGTTTTTTTTTTTTTTTATAATTCTAAAACTGTCCATATTCTATTATATATTATCGATATAGATATTATACTTTCACATAATGTCATTTTCTGATGAATTCCAACACTCTTTTGGTATGATTTCTTCTGTGCATTTTAAACCTCTCGGTGTTAAAATACATATGAGGTAACATGATTATATTCTTGCTACAGAAAGTATAGGACTACAATATTTCATGTCATTTTACACCCAACGAATATGAAGGTTTCGACAATATTTTGGATTTGTTGAATTCTAAATAGCTTTTGTTTATTTTCTATTTCTACAACAGATATTGGAAGTTATATTTCAATTTAATTTGCTTTTTTGATGTTCTCATTTTTAGTGTTTCATTAGTTAGTTAGTTATCACAGTTTCATTTATTAATGTTTATAATTTCCTCTCAGAAAACCTGTCTAGGAGTGACCTATGATTCGCTGCTTGCTATCATACAGGATTGCAATATTGCTGTACAAAATAATAAAATGATAACAAATTAATATTCTATCATCATCAATAAACCGTAGATAGTTCTCAATGATTTGATAAACATAGCATAATCATTTTTTATACTCTTGACACTTCCTGCCACCCTCGAAGACAATCTAAATACAATTTTAGAACTAAATCATATTAAAAACACTTCATGCAGGCTATTCTCCCCAGGTCAATCCAACAAATTACCCTAGTTAGTCAATTTTCTCAATAAAATAAAAATAAAAATTATTTATCTCAGTCACCTTGTTCGTTAAAAAAAACCGTGCCCGTGTAGGCGACATATTTCCGTGACAACGTATACTCTATGCTAATATTACATAAATATAAATTAAAATCAATCCAATGTTATATATTTGAAATAATAAACCAGTTCACATATTGAATTCAGATATTTATTTTTGCTTGGTTATACATTAATTAATTTTTATACATATGATATAATATCCATATGTTAAACGAAGTCAATTTCCGTTACGGGACACTTTTTCTAACATGGCATCCCGCAAAATGATTTATAAGACGTTGTCACGTCAAAATTTATCACAATTGATTGTTGTCGCAAGATTATCAATAATTTTAATTTTAATTTCAGTGTAAAAATTGGCTAATTAAGGTAATTTGTTGGATTGACCTGGGCAGAATACCCTGTATGAAGTTTTTTTAAAATGATTTAGCTCTAAAATTGTATTTAGATTGTCTCCGAGGAAGGCCGAAATGTCGTACTTATAAATATAATAAAAATGTTTTGAGGCTAAAAGGGATAAAAATTCTATTTAATTAAACAATAATAATTTTTTGTAAATAAAAGCCGTTTGTGCAGTTCTATAATCGATATTTCTAAGATATATTGAAAGATAATTTTCTTTTTAAGTTTTTTATTTTTCGAATATTAAATAAAATTATAATTTAAACTATTATATTGTTTAATCCCGTTTATAGTTGTTTAGAAAATATCTTCTCTTAACTGGATGGCCCCATATCCCATATACTCCCTTCAAATCTCCACCACATCTCCCTTTTTGAGTTCTTCGACTATTCTAAACTAAATGTTCAGATTTCCAACACTTGAAAACGTTTCTTCAATCATCTCTTTTATTCTTAAGCTCTCAAACAAATATAAGCTGGTGAAAGTTTGTTGAACTTCTCCGACTTTTTGGAGAGACTTCAGTTCTTCTCTACACAAAGAGAGCTGAAGTTTCGCTTTTATTTTCAACCAAGTTTGCCAATTAGATGAACTAAGCCAGCGAGCACTAACCAGACATCAGTAATACATTTCTTAAGACTACATCTAACCATATATAAATCTTTTCACTGATTCTGAATCATTTATTTCTTTATATGCATTGATATTTATTTTGTTTGAATTTGAACTAAGAACTGATTGGAATTAAAGTTTATTTTATATGTGTTTTACCGAGAATTATGGTTTTGACGTACCTACTAAAATATAAATCGAATGTTAGATGAGTTTTTATTATTAATATATGAATGGTGGATTAATTCCCAAGTCAGGGTGGGTAATACAAATCGGAGGGTAAGATAACAGTTAAATGTGAAACTTTATCCCTTGGAAACAAATGAAAGGAATAATACTTCACATTTTACAGATTGTTATATTATTTCGTGCATTAGTTAAATTGTATTTAACTAATATGAAAATGATGAATGAATAATAATCTTCCTTGTTTAAATTATATTAGTTTTTACAATGACAGCAACGTTTCGTTGTTATCCCCCATATTCAGGTTGCTATAAACAAATTCTCAAAACTAACACATGCTTACAACATTAACCCTATATCACATTATTTATTAAACATTTTACAAACCATTTACCTGATTAAAGTCTCTATATAATATATAAGTTACTCCTTATTAGTCTCATCAAGCTAATATTAACATATTACTGTCAATAAGTGAAACTTACTATAATAATCAACTATTGCATTTAATAAAATAAGGAGAATAATTCCCTTCCCGAAGGTTATCTTTAACTAAGATAACAACTAGATAGAACTGTAACAACATTCTCCTACCTCTATTACTAAAAAGATGAACAATCTTACTACATTTAAAAACATATTATATTAAAAAACAAATTTTATATAATAACAACTCAACAAAATATTAAATAAATCTAAATTCTATAACTATTGTACAACCCTAAATTGTACAATATCTATATAATATGTGGATAAAGTTTTGGTCTCTGTTAACAAGTATTTAAGTATACTTGAGGAGCTATTGCTGCTACAATCTGTTTTCCATATTTTTACTCGAAATATTTTTTTTGCCTTAATAAAAATAGCTATCAGCTAATGGAACTCTTTCTTTAGAGTCAATATACTTAAAATTTGTTTTCTTTTTCATCAAGAGGCGGCTGACATCTCATGGTACAGGTAGTAGTTATAACAAAATCATTCGGTTATCCGCCCAATATCATATATTAAATACTTGCTTGATATTCTTCTTCTATTTCCCTCAATCTGTTTCCAATCACCAGGGAGGTGTTGGCTTGAAAATGGGTTCAAGTCGTTCAATCCCATTTTCAAGCCAACAGAAGAACCTTTATGATCTCGTTTTTTCTCCGGAGCCGGACTGCTCTTAACTGTCCATTTCGAGATGAACTTTTCGCATTTGTTCCCAGAACCAATCATGTAGAACAATAAAATAATAAAAGAAATCAACTTGATCATTAACCTAAATCACTTGAGGATCCCCTCCTCTGAACAAAACAAATAACAGCTCGCTTGATTGTTTTTTTCTTTTTATTTCTTTGATAGAAATAAATGATACATTAAAACAGAAAAAACACCATATTCTTTTGTTTTTATTCTTAAAACCATTAGTTAATCTTCTCTAAATAAGTACTTTTCATATGTAATTTTGAAAACGTAATTCAAAACAGAGTTATTTTTGTATTTATTATTATTATTATCCAATGGATAGAGAGACAATATACTTGAAATTGCTTTTCCATACAATATAAAAAAAATAAATATTTCATTTACGTAAGCTGATAAATAGATTCATTACAAGTCTGAATTTATTAGTTTAAAAAAATAATAATCAATAATCACTAATGCATCTAGAATGAAATTTTAAAGTCATAAAAACATTTTATAGCTATTCTACGTTACAATGGTTGTTACGAGTTGTCTATAGAATGAGATGTTTATTTATTATGAACACAAACTTCGAGTGAGCCACTTTTTCCCTCAATCATTTATTTTAAAAAAACCTCCTGAGTTCTGAGAGAAAAAGTGGAAAAGTGGATAAAGTTTCTGTTGATAACAAAATAAACCACTCTCCAACAATCAATATATTAAAATAGTAATTATCGTTTATTTATTTTTTAATTGGTGGTTTGAAGACGAAGGACTCCCATTCAGTATCCTTTAATAATATTCCGCTATCTTAGACTACATCTGTACAAACTTTGAATCCTCATACAAGACTGGAAAGATAGATCGAATCGATTCCGACTGTTACAACTCTCACTAGATAAAGGGTTCAAGTTTCATATCCTTTACAAAAAGACTGATCTACATGACTACAAAAAGGCCTATCTGGATATACGCAGTTGTTTTGAGGGGCTCTTGAAAGCCATCCAATTCCTCCCGTATCCAATACTTACCATCAAAAATCCTCAATGCTCCTCATATGCCACAAATAAATCATCCATCATAGCACTAGAGCCCAAGAGGAGAAAAAAGTCAGTTATTTCACCCCAGTTTTTGATCACTTTGATGAAAACTATGTATAATTACTTTTCAGAATTGATGAGTCAGCCAAGTATAGTTGGGGCAATAAAAAATGATGGCTGTTACAAAACGTTAAAAAAAAAAATTCATTCGCAGCTCCATATCGTTAAATCTACCACAACACTATAAAACCTAATATAACAAGTAGAGTAAATTTACTAAAATATGAAATGTTATATTACTATTCTATATAACATATTTATATCACTAAAATATAAAATGTTTAATATGTAGACGATATAGCCCCAATTCAAACATTCCATTTTTAATTCCTTGTTTCTCACCACTCAATTCCTCTTCTATTCCTGACATCCCGAGGCGTCTGAAAAGAAGATGGCTTCGAAACCTTCTAGTGAACAAATTTTATTGGAGTGCTTCCATGCGATAGTTTCTCCACAAGAGTACATCATGCCATTGTAATAGAACTCACATCACATTTACTAGATGTATTTTCATAATTCACAGTTGTAAATTTCTATAAATAAATAAAAAATTGTTTAAAAAATGTATTGCTGATTTTATCGGACTTATGAGGTGCCACAGCTTAAGCGACTTTATGCCACTTCAAATGCTAATGGTTTAATTCTCTATAATAATAAGAAATACCAATGCATAATAATATACTCTACAGATTTTTGTTTTGTTTTACTAAACTACATGTGGTTTGTTTTATTGGCTATCTGAAAACATAAAGAAAAAAAATAAGAAGAAAATAAGCTTTCGTTTTTAAAAAATAAATTTTCTCTCTAATCACTGTCTTATAGATTTAGATAAATAAAATGATGCATGTGTGCATATATAAATTACGAGTTTTTTTCGTTAGAGGCTTGCTAATCGAAGAGGCAGTTGTATAATTCAAAATGATTTATCTAAATCATAAATATAATATTGTAAACCTCAACAACCTATGAAGGATCTTAGGTTCCTTTTTAAGGAACATCTTTGTAAGGTACTATTTTTTAGGTTATTTAGGTTTATCCCCGATTAAGGATACCCACTTTACATAGGCTGATTATGCCCCAAGAAGGCTCTTAAAACCATAGGGTTGACTAATGGCTACAATACGAGAATAAATAATTATCTGCCACAGCCAAATTCGAACCTGGGTCCAAGAAGTAGGACAGCTTTTCTGAATTAATTTTTTTCACGATTTCAATTGAAAAACAATGTCAAGATTTATAAAAAAATTATTCATAAAGATTCAAAACCTTGATAAAGTTCACTCATGCAGTAAAGCCTCTTATTGGCCTACATAAAAATACAAAACTTTATAAAGGCAATTTCTCGATCTCTTTTACTGTCAGAAATAAATTTATAAACCATTTCCGAAAATTTTAACCCAATTGCAATGGAGTGAGGTTAATTTCGAGCAAAAAACAGGTCTGCTCTGATGACATTTACCTCCCAATAAGCCAGCCCTATATCCTTTGGGTCTCGTTAAAGTTTAATAATGTTAGGAGGGGCCATTCAGTCAAAAACTTCCCTGGATAGGTGAGAAGAATCCAGCATTCCAAATTAGGAGTTTAAAAGGTTTAAATTTTGGACGGAGTAAACAGGCCCAAAATAAAGACGAAGCTAAACTCTAAGGACAGCTTTGAGAATACCAATGGCCCACCATTTAGTAGGGATAACCTTTCACGCATCTCCTGCTCCAAGATAGATAATGAAGTTTCGAAACTTATTTCTGAGCATCTCATCGTGTTGAGGGGGGGAGCTCATTAAACTTTTATGACAATGGCTCTGTAACAGAACTTTGAAGGAACATGTTTTCTTCCCTCTATCATTAAACTTCTTTTTTTTTTCTTATACCTACTTAACATTTCGACCTTAAGACTTTTTGAATAATGCTCCTACGGTAAAATATGCACGGTATAAAAAAGCGATAAAAGTCACACCAAAGTACTCGTTATCCAACTGCAGTCCTTTATGTGTGAACACTTCAACACTGAGTAGGCATAAGTGTATTATAATGAGTCGACGCTTGCTTGAATTTGAAAATTATTTCCATATGCACCAGGGAATTCTACAAAAGTTTGGTTGTTTTAAGCAGAATAAGAATCAATCTTTTTTTTTTTTTTTACTCTAAAATAAAATAGTGTTTCACCGAAAGAACAAATTAAACAATATTTTTATTTTGTACTACACAAGTAATTATTTTCTAATTGTTTAAATAAAAAAAAATTGTATTCAAGTATTCAACTCTCAAAACCACTTTTTATTATTCCTTTAAAAGTCCAACGTTTCGGCCAAATCGGCCATCCTCAAGGACAATCTTAAATATAAATTTACACCTCACATCCAATAATTTATTTTTCTATATCTTTATTGAGATTTACAACTGTACATTACAATACATTTAATAAATTTGCTGTAAGTTATAATGGCGTGTAGTGATACGGTATATAAGTGATACAGGGGTGTAGAGAAATTACCGATTGGTAGCACTCTAATAACGTTTTTACATTAGAAGGTCTCGTAGCCAACTTCTTTTCAAGAGGCCTCGGAGGATTGGCAGGAATGGATGAGGAAGCAAGGTTAGAAACTAGTGGGTTTGGGTGGTTAGGTAGTATATTATGGAAGGAATGATATCTGCTTCGGGCATGATCAGTTACATATGAAACATTAGGTCTAAATGCATGATTTTATTTGTGAAAAAGTAATGAACATTGAGGATTTTTCCAGTAATTTAAAAAAATTCAGGCTATTCTGCCCAGGTCATTAATTTCAGTCAAATTACTCTTGTCAATTTCCCATTAGATTTTAAAACTTTTAATTTCAGTCAAATTACCCTTGTCACTTTCCTATTAAATTTTAAAACTTTTAATTTCAGTCAAATTACCCTTCTCACTTTCCCATTAAATTTTAAAACTTTTAATTTCAGTCAAATTACTCTTGTCACTTTCCTATTAAATTTTAAAACTTTTAATTTCAGTCAAATTACCCTTCTCACTTTCCCATTAAATTTGAAAACTTTTAATTACAGATTGGCTTAAAACTATTATCACATAATAATTTTATTTTTCCACAAAATTTAATAATCTCATTACTTCTGTTCTTAAAACTTCACCTTATTTTTTTTTAATTACGTTACAGACGTTCACGAAATGATTTTACGTTTGTTAATAAGTTGAGACATTAGCAACCAGTTTAGAAAAGTGGGGTGTAAATGTAAAATTTTATTTTATAGTGCTTAGTGAAGTGATACATGCCAGAAATGATAAAAATCTACCTTACCAATTTTTTGGCATAATTTTCTTTTTTTAAAAATACGCTTATTTTTTATTTCTAATTTTGATATTCAATGATAACTTAATGCAAATTTTCAGGGTATTATCTTTATATTACAATGATCCAAAAATAAAATTTTTATATTTAATATAAATGACAGAGCTATTTCAAGATAGGGAAACTAGTCAGAATCATTATAATTGAAATCTCAGACTATTGAAACATTTACTATATTTCTCCGTACGAGTGAGATAAATTTCCGTACACATTGATTTGTTCTATTTATTTATTATCAATGTTGTTATTCGTTAACATTATGTAATTTATCTGTTAATACCGACAAGTACCTTAGTATAATATCTATGGCTTGACTGTAAGTTCTAGATTTGTTAATAAACAAATTATATGAATTTTTCATGACAAAATTAAGAAAATAATGATTACCATGTGTTCTTATCAGAT
The DNA here is from genome assembly GCF_000696795.3 of Halyomorpha halys. NCBI lineage: Eukaryota > Metazoa > Arthropoda > Insecta > Hemiptera > Pentatomidae > Halyomorpha > Halyomorpha halys. The sequence goes on along the minus strand of NW_027107302.1, from coordinate 265,769 downwards.
AATGATGCATAGTTGTTTATTTTAACAGTGCATAGAAAAATAAAAATAAATTACTGCAATGAGATTTATTTTAAGGGAAAAAAAGGGTTCAATTTGATTATGATTTAATGTTATAAATAAGAGAACTTTTGTCAGCACCAACGTTCAGCCATCAGGATTTTTCTTCTGAATCTGTCCATTTAAAGAGTTGGTTAATTGCTATGTGCATTCTATAGAAGTGTTATGGTATACCTGTAATTAAGTATCTGACACTCACAGCGCTGCAAAAATTATTAGCCCAGGCAATCGGTTTCTAAATTATTTCTTCAAATAAAAAATTATTTAAATAAACAAATTCAAACCATCCTTTCAATACAGAGTCCTTCGTACGATAGTTAATGATCCTTACTATGTAAGCTACAGTGCCCTACATCATGACCTTAATATCCTATTTGATGCAGACATTAAATCTAAATTTAATTAAATGAGAAACTCATTTATCATCCTAATCCTCTAGCACAATCCTTATTTAGCATTATCCATCCTCACAATCCTCCTCGAAGGGTGAAACTTGAGTTCCTTAGAAACTTATTATGATATATCGGAGTTCTTGTTATGGCTAGATTCTCCACTCGAGTCCTGATCTTCTGTGGCTAGCGCCTTCACTCAAACTCCACTGGCTTTTGATATTAGTGACGTTGTTGAGAAAGAATCTTCTGGAGTCCTACTTTTTCTTTAACAAGTGGAGGGAGGGGGAAAGCTCAGTTCGGAGTTCCCTGGGCTAAATGTAGATATGAATAAATGTGTTTAAGACGTTATTTACTTTAGGTATAAATTTATTTTTATTATCTTTATTGTTATGTGTTTCTTATTTGGTTATAATTTAATTTATATTTCTGCAAATAACCTGTGAATGTGCTCTTCCTTTTACCATTGTATGTAAATACACGACATAATGTAATATAAGGCAATAAAAATTAATCATGTTAACTATATAATGCAAAATTATAAAATAATATATGGATATACACATACGAGGAAAAAAAAACTATGGTAGTTACTGCTTTTATTGTTTTTAATTATACAAATGCCATGTTACCATAGCTTTTCTGTTCACTATATAATTTTTGTTGATACAGCACCCTAAAAGTATTCATTCCCAGAACCTGAAAAGGATCAAAAGACCCAGGGTTGTGGGCAGGTGTGGGTACTATCGGCAGAATAGATCGACGGTGCAATCAGCTTGTTTTCACAAAATGCCCCAACAATAAGATAAACATCTCATTATCTCCCCAATACAGCTTTTCTGAAGGCACCAATTTCACTCCCTCCCTTTCGGAAAGCAGGTGTGAACGTTGGCACATGTTAGTAGTTAGCCAATTAATGTCCAATCCAACTTAAACTGTTAAACCCTTTCAAGTGTCAGGCCAGAAGGATTGTAACAAATCATTTCTATTTTTTATGATTTATTATTGTCAAGTTGTTTAGACTGTCTAGGGTCCGTCTGTCTATCATTGTAAAAAATCACAAATTCCTACGACTTAGACACTGAGCTTTAACATTTAACTGAATTTTGAGGGGATGGGCTTAATTTTTAAAAGTACATGTTTGTCTTCATTTTAAAATGTTTGAAGCTAGGCTTTTTGGTAATCCAACCTAGCCTGGCGGTTGAGCGTTACTTAGACCACATTACCTTCTTGCGCAATCGTAGGTCTAGTAATATGACTTTCTTACAAGACACTGTTTATATCTACTTAAGAAGCTTTTAGGAATTAGAACTGCACACCATTTCCTAGTTTTAGCTAATTTTACATTATAGCTCCATCTAATAATTTATTTTTAAAGATTGCTTTACACCCTATCGGTATCTCTATTTTGTTCCTTTTAACAATGAAAATAGCGTAAATGGAGTGTAATAGTCAAAAGTTCCTAGACAGGCGTGTCGATGCGCAGACGTTTGTTGTTTCCTTAGTTTATCAAACATTTGTACATGTCTTGGATTTGCGGCAAGTGGCTTACAAGTAGATCCAGTATTAGCCTTCCTTCTTTCCATAATAACCTGATGCCAATAATATAAAACCTTGATGTGGTCTTTTGATGCCTACAGGTGATGCGGAGGACAGGATGCTAAAAGAGGTGTCCGAAGAAGGGGGTTGCGCCGGGTGCCATGGCCCCATCACGGACAGGTTCTACCTCTTGGCAGCGGACAGGCAGTGGCACCTAGGCTGCCTCCAGTGCGCAGAGTGCAAGCTTGCCCTCGACACAGAGCTCACTTGCTACTTCAGGCATGGCAACATTTATTGCAAACACGACTACTATAGGTAACTGTCTTTGCTGTAATTGTAGTTAATTATTTTAATGTACTAATACCAAGGCAGGATAGATTATTTTAGGAAACAAATCGATTTTAGTTACACGTCAACCCACATAGTCTGGTATTTTAAATAGTGATGTGATGTTTTAGTAAGACTCATAGCTATATTTATATTTTAAAAAATATTTATACAAAACATTTGTTCTTGATGCAATTTTCAGTATGCCCGTCTTCTTCTGAACCTCTTCCAATAAAAGGTCCTCGTCGCCCTAGATTAAGGTGGGATAGACCAACTGAACTTTACCCTCCTCCACCACGCATACAAAATCTTTGAAATAGAAATACTTTTATTTATGGACTAGCTCAGGGAAATCATTCTCATTGAGGACGTAAAGTCGGTTTCCCTTAGCAGTTAGCCGATAGTTCCTCAATGGTGGTGCTGTCGCGAACTATTTATCTATCTCGGAGGGGGCCAGTGTCCATTCCTAATTATTGTACAGCAGTTGAGATCTAATATTTCGGGAGGACAAACTTCGCTTCTAAACGCGATCTGGCAGTGAAAAGGTCATGCACAGCCATATAGAAAAGATTATTGCCACGGTGATATAGACGAGGAAGGGTCCGCAGCTCCTGAGAGAATCCCTTAAAATTTAGGAGTCCTTCCCTCCTCTCCCCCCCCAAAAAAAAATTAAGAAAACTGAAACAATTACAGAATATTAGAGACCAGAGATTAAAAATTACCGAAGGCAGGGAAGCTTTGTTTGAGTAAATGAAAAAATACTTATCATCAGAAACAAAAATTTGTATTTTTCATTTTTGACACCGAGGAACAAATTAAGTTGGGTAAAACAAATATATGATGGAATATAATCGATAGAACCAATAATCCCATTCTTATTAAATATTATGGGATTGCGCAAGTAAATATCTACATATGGCTGCATACCAATTTTATCAACTGCATTGCACTTACGTATGACCAAACATATTTATTTCAGCATATACGCGTATAAATCGAAATCTCCTCGTCCGATTCTATCTAAAATAGTTTGGTATTTCGTTTAGCATGAAAATCTAATTTCTTTTACACGCCTATATTTTAACAACAGATTTTCCAGTAGATTTTTTTCTCAAAAGATCATTAATCCTGAAATATAGATTACTGTTTAGTACGTAATCAGCTATTCAGTAATATGCCAAATAAGGATAATTTCCAAAAAATAAAATTTCAGAGAAGAAAATGCGGGATTAAAAAAAAAAGTAAATAGTGAGGTTTCCCTAATTATAATGATGACCGAATGTATTTTATTTGTTCCGGTCATACCCAAAAAGCTAAGATATTTTAATACCAAAAAGAGCACATTAGAAACCCTAGTCCATCCTGAAACCGTTTACTCCGCTCGCCGTTTTATCCACTCCAAACATTTGTAATTATTAGGAATTTATACTGTATGATCAAATAATGCTGAAATAATCATAAATGACGGCCATTTATCTTGTCATGGTCGAGAGGCAAAAGTCAAGACGAAAAATACTTAACCCAGTCATAGCTTAGGAATCAGTAATAAACGGAGTATAATTAAAGTATACCATCTACCTTCAACTGAGAAATGAGTCTTGAGAGTGCGTAGAAAGTTCAAATCCAGCCTCAATGTTTCTGGACAGTAAATTAAAGGTCTTTTCGTTAGTAGACTAACTGAATATAACATAACCGAAATAAAATTTCTTGTGTAAAATACAAATTTTTGAAAGCTGAAGGTTAGATTTTCAAAATGTCAGTATTGCTTTAAGAGTGCAATACAGTACTGGGTTAGAGATAACTAATATTCAGTATCAGTTATTTCAGCAATTAATATTAAATAATATTTCAAAATACAATGTTCTTTGAGAATAAAGAGTGAGTCTTTATTTATCAATTAATAAAAAATAATACCGCTGTATGTCCCTCATAACTTTTTATTGTATAAAATATCTAAAAATTAGCAGAATGTTTTGGAAGTTTTTAATTTTTTTATTTTCTATTTATTTATTGAAATTTACAACTATAATTACATAAAAATACAGTAAATGCTAGTTATATAGCAATGGCATGATACAGACTTGTAGAGAAACTACCCATTAGTAGCATTCTAATAACTTTTCTACGTTGTAAAGTTTTAAGGCCATGTTCTATTCAGGAATCTCTGAAAAATGTCATGAATAATTATTATTAGATTAAATAAAATTGTTTTATCACTATTCTGCCGTAAAAAAAATATGATCGAGTTTTAGAACTTAGGAGTATATTGATAACTCAATTATTAGACTACGGTTATCATAAAAAAAGAAAACAGTTGGTTGTAGGTATGTTTCGTCGTGTGTAGTTGTGATGTTGGAACAGGTCTGATGGGATGTTTATTGTTAGAGAAGGGTCTGAACCACGAGCTGTTTGTAAGGTAAACATCGGTTACCTCGGCTTTATAAACCAATATCAACAACTTAGTGGTTCCCCGCTTTCACGTATCTACGTGCTTTGTGGGTACAGGATCTATTCAACAAATAATGGTTGTTGATAGAAGCTAATAATTATTAATTGCATTACAGATCAATATGTTTACTGATAAATATAATTATAAACCTATTTTGCATTGATACACTGCAAGTTTGACAAAACAGACTAGGAATCTTTTATTTTATTTTATTCAATTACTAATTTATTACATACCTGATTGATTAGTTTAGATTAAGTACGTTTTATTAACCTTTATTTAAAGCCTAAATGACCACTGTGAAAAATATGATATATATTTATAAATTATACTTTAATCTAACGATAAATTCAACAAATAATGGTTATAGATAGAAGCTAATAATTATTAATTGCATTACAGATCAATATATTTATTAATAAATATAATTATAAACCTATTTTGCATTGATACACTGCAAGTTTGACAAAACAGATGAGGAATCTTTTATTTTATTGTATTCAATTACTTATTTAATACTTACATGATTGATTAGTTTAGATTAAGTACGTTTTATTAACCATTATTTAAAGCCTAAATGACCACTGTGAAAAATATGATATATACTTATAAATTATTCTTTAATCTAACGATAAATTCAACAAATAATGGTTATTGATAGAAGCTAATAATTATTAATTGCATTACAGATCAATATATTTACTGATAAATATAATTATAAACCTATTTTGCATTGATACACTGCAAGTTTGACAAAACAGACAAGGAATCTTTTATTTTATTTTATTCAATTACTAATTTAATACTTACATGATTAATTAATTTAGATCACCAACGTTTTATTAACCTTTATTTAAGGTCAAATGACTACTGTGAAAAATATTATATATATTTATAAATTATACTTTAATCTAACGATAAATTCCTTTGGGATAAATTGTCTACGCATTGTGTCCATAACAATCGAAAGCCCAATAAACAATATAAAGCAATATACTTTTATATATTTTAGGTAGTTATAATACCTAATAAACCCAGTTTATAATTAGGGCTATACACATATACCTGTTTAATACCACGCATTTCAACTAATTTCAATTAATATGCTGGCAAAAAAAAAATATACATATTACTCAGCTATTTCAAATTAAAAAGTATTCAGCTAAAAAGTATGAGCTGCCAATTTCGCCCTATTTTATTTTATTTTAAACAGAGTGATTAGCAAGCGAATGACTATATCTTAGAGGTAATAGGACAAGTAACTACCAACACAAAGTTGTAATTATCATTAATACATTTATCAAAGACAATTTAATTTTAACAATATTTCTATCATTTTTTAAAAATAATTTATCATTAGCTTTCTTACTGCATATAATTTAAAAAATGACGTCACCAGTGTAAAGTACATTAAAGTCCCTAAAAGAAAGATCATAAAATTAATACCATGACAATTTTTGGAGACTCCTGAAAAATCTTACTTTCAAGAAATGGTATATCTCTACAACTCAAAAAATTTCGGAACCCTAATAATCTCATACCAGTCCCGGAATCCATTGGGGCCCCAGACTCAACGAGCACCCAATGGGTCCTTATAAAAAAGGTAATTGCTATCAAGAATTGACCAAAAACCTTTGTGAATTTTTTATTCAAATAGTAAATAATTGATTTCGAACTTTTTGGTTTAATTATAGAAACGCAATCGTAGTAAAGTACAACTTTTTTTCTAAACTTACGTTTGATTTACGTTTATTCTTATTAATTAATTAAATGTTGAAAAAGAGAAAAGCTATTAATTCAAAATAATTATTGAAATATAGGATAAAAGAATAACTTACTGATTTTTAAAAACTCAGCTCCATTGCAATTTAAAACACAAGCAGTATTCTAAAGAACTACTGACAGAGCTAATTATTTTATTTAAATCCATTACGCTTGATAACAGTAATCCAATATTATAATGATTCTAAGGGGCTCAGTGTATAATAAATATGCACAATGTGAAATACTCTTGCAATGGCTTACCTAATAAGCATTCATAAATAGCCGTACGAAAGGAAAATGCGAATTATCTGTTAGTTAAATATTTAGTTTAAATTAGTGTGAATGCCATTCGCTTATTTATAAATCAATTATCAGAATCTTTAGATTGTAGACCGGGATACACTTCAGATTCCCATAGACACTGAGAACACACTATTGCCAGTAAGACTCTACTCAGCACTATCCCAGAGGACCAGTGGCGCAGATTGGAGGCTTCGTGAACTATCTCTTCATCTAAGATGCGGGTAATTAATAAGCAGAGGACAGAAATGAGGCAGATAGTTACGATCACTCATCAATCTCCTTCGGGTTCTGGATAAGGAGACAGCCTTCACACTTTAGCAAAATCGTCTTTATGTCCTGTCATTTATCAGGCCACTTTACCTTATCTTGTCGTCCTCTTTAGTAAATGGAAGAGTTTATTCGATTTCATCAACCACTACATTCAAGAAAGTTTGGTTTCATTGATATTTTTCAGTTATTAAGAAATCGTAGTGATCATTTATTTTTTTTTAAAGCGTTATGCCTTCAGTTTTAATTAATTATATTATGTTATGGTAAATGAATAATTTTACAAAATTAAGTACATTAGTAGGTTAAGCAAACCTAAAAAATCTATCTTCACTGTCAAAAGTACTACAAAAGAAGAGAAGTTGTTAATATGGAACACCTCGTTATTTTAATCCGAAGATTCTGCTCCTATGAGATTTGTGATTGAAGCAGTTGTTCTCCTAAACCTTTGTGCTAAACCAGCTAGTTTTATTTGCATCAAAATCATTTGCTCTTAAAGACTCTTTGTTGTGAATTATTAACATATTTTGTTTTGTTTATTAAGGAAAAATTAATCCTTTCTTTACTTAAGAGGCAGGGGTCTGTATTATCCTCACCAAAAGTCATCCACCCAGTTTATTTTTTTTTACTTTATAGAGAATTATGTTCCTTTGAAACCAAAAACTAAAAATGACCTTCAATATACTTGGCTAATCTAGGATGTTGGTGGACTATTAACTTTTAGCAAAGCTTAAAGCTAGCGCCAAAACAAATTAAAAAAATTGAAAAATTGATATTATTTGTTACTTTAAATATCAATACAAACGTACCTCGAAATATATACACATAAAAACAAACTTGTATATTGTACCTCTTTTCTTAAACATGGGGATTGATGTGGCAACATTCCAGTTTGCTTCTTTTAGGACCTACATTTTCCAAAATACCAAATTTAGTATGTAAACCATTTTGTTTTTCCCTCTTGCAATGAGGAACTTTTATTAGAGTAACTCTATAAAATGTTCTCTTCCCCTTTTCATATTTTTTTTTTTCAGATTCTCCTCATTTTTATTAATAAATTTAATTATTGAAGGCTATTGGTTTCTCAAATTATCAAAAAATCGGTAGAATGGATCCTGATTTGACGTCTTCTTCAATCTTTCTTTTGGCAACTTCCCAGTCCTTCTTTCTCTGATCTATTACCATCTTTTTTTGTTATTTACTCTTCTATGTGTCTTTTAAATTTTATTATATCTTATCAAATATTAGCTATATTTACTTCCTTTTTTTCCTATTTTTATAAATATCGTATTTGGATCCATCACAAATTTCAAGATATTGTTCTTAGAGTTCCTTCTTTAATTACTTAATTTAATTTAGCTTGGTTGTTGACTTTTTTTTTTTGCTATTATTTGATTTATCTGTCTATTTATTGTAATTTGTGATCTAAACATATTATTTTACTAATGTTTGCCTTTAAAATGATTTATTTTTATTTGTGATATGCAGATATTGTTTTATCTATTTTGTAATCATTTGTATGACTTAATTGTATTTTTTTTCTTAAATGTACACTTATTACCGATGGATACAGACTTAATATCTCATACCCTTAAGATGGCACATTGCATTGAATTTCACTAAAAAAAGTTTTTTCATTTTTCTATAGATCCACTTTGTATACAGAACACAATGACAACACCACAGTGATCACTTAAATATTAAATAACACTACTATTTATTAATACTAATTTGAAGACGTAAAATCTATATAACTATAAACGATCTAGTGATCATGTACTCATGAACATTAATTCAGAATAGGACGTGATTATTTGGGTATGAAAGCGGCACAGCGGGGGTTAATTCTGAGCGGCGCTCATGTGGCTAAGATGAGGGATCGGATGATATCAGAGAGCGGATGAGTGAGCGTACACTATGGGCACTTAGTCAGTGAGGCCAGGTGTCACGTGCGCTCTTATCACCACCTCCCACGATCCTTATCAATACCTGCTCGATCCGTGGATTACCGGTGGGAGCTCACTCGGTCGGATCTATTGTAAACTCATGATTGTCATCTCCTCGACTCATTGCCGGGGTCAAAGTCCATTGTAATGCAATAAGACTTTTTGAATGCTTCTGACGTATTTCATTCCTTAGCCGAATGATCATTTAAATAAAAATGGTCTCATAAATTTCTGATCACTCATTAGAGTGATAGTGATAGTGATAGTTAAGTATTAATCCAAAAATTTTAATTGGTATTCAAGCTGACCAATTAATTGTACAAATTTGAGTTTTAGACAGTTAGTATGAAAAAGTTAATCTGGTTGTTTAATTTAACTTATTTTTGTAAATGAGACTTATAAAAACATATTAGTACACTCCGTAGTAAATCACTAAAAAATAATGCAGGGAATTACTTAAATAGTAGGTTATTATACTGAAAAAAGTGTTGAATATAGAATAGTGTTATTCAATATTCCTTTATTCCCAACATTACCTTCGAAGTCCTACTAAATAAAGTTTTCACAGCAAAAATTGGGTTGTTCTTGTAAAGTTTACTACCCCTTGAATCCAATATCTATTTTTATCCTTCTCAAAGCGAAACCAAAAGTATTGCGTTTAGGGGTGTGTCATAAACTCCTTGTTTTAGTTATAAAATGTTTTTTGAGCTAATGACCCAACCGGTTTCAAGTTTTGTGGGCCAAATTAATCATTAAAATCCAGTTTTAATTTAGGCTTAAGATACATTATTTTTATTGTTGTTGTTGTCTAGGGCTTTAGGGCGTAAAATCCTGAGGTCATCAACGCCCAATTCTTTTTATTGTATTTGGTAGGTTATCAGGACCAATGGCAGGCGCTAATTAAGGCCTTTATGAAAAATGTTTCAAGTTCTAAACCCACCTTAAAGCTTCTCAGCTGATGTGAGTGATTCAAAGCAACTAGTTTCATTAACTTATGATGCTCAGTGAGTGCTAACAATAATGTATTGTGTAAAGATAAGGCGTTTTTCACGGTTATTATGGTCAATCTTGAACTAAATATTTTCAAAATGGAATAAATCAAAATTATGAAATTTTTCAGGGGACACAAAAAATAGCTAATATGGTTTTAATAGGAAAATATACTGTATTACCAGGTCAATCTAATATTCATGTCCTTGTGATTTATGCGATTTAATCACGGTAAGTATCATTTTCATATAGAAAAAATATTGCTTAAACCGTTTCTTGTGTGTCCTTAAAAGTTTTACAGTTTGGATTTATCCCATTTTGAGAGTCAACGCCTCATATATATA
>NW_027107302.1:239017-255264 GCF_000696795.3 Halyomorpha halys | reverse complement strand
GGAAGATAGGGTCCAGAGTAATATTAAAAATTCGCTGATGGTGGAGTAGTTAGTTATTACAGATTAAATAATTTTTTGCTTCTTGTACAAGTTACATAACTCCCATTGGGGACCGTTGCGCCAAGACCTGACATGGACCTTTCTGTTGGGCAACAGCTTAGGATCAGTATAGATAGCGACGTAAGTCACGGCTGCTATGAATAGTTAATACTTTGAAACGAGATCAGCTAGTACAAGTACAAATTGCTGATAGCGTCATGTTTGCACAGCCGTTAGTCAACAGATTAGCGCAAACACAGCCACCAGTAGCCGTCCACAATAATTCACCCTTAGTAGTGACAACCTGCATGGACACCCTCTGTTTGCTTTCATGTTAGAATGATCTACGCTCATATCTGTTATAAACTCTTAATGTCATTTTTTCCTGGTATTTGGTTGAATATACTCTTTTGGTTGCGAGTCTTAATCATCGGACTTATCAAAACGCTCCAAGACATTGACCGATGATTATAAATTAATGAAATATTTAGTGTGCAAATGATTTTATAATTTATCAAACTACTTTAAAGGAAAATAAATAAGATCCTGGGCTAAGTGACAGGCGGAAGACCACACACTTTTTTAAATAACTTTGATAAAGAAGTCAACAGAGTTAAAATTTGTTAAATAAAATTAGATTTGGTTGAGGAAATTTTCAAAATTACTGTATATAAATGTTAATTACCACTTTAAATTGTATATCGGGTCTTAGTGTATGTGCACATATTGTGAATGTGCTGGTAATTTTTTTTTTTTTTTTAATATTTATTTATTGCAATTTACAACTGTACATAATAATACATTTAGTAAACCTGATCTAAGTTAAATTGGAGTGTTACAGGCGTGTAGAGAAACTACCTATTGGTAGCACTCTAATGACATTTTACATTAGCTGGTCTCGTGGCCATCTTCTTATCAGGAGCCTCGGAGGATTGTCATGAATGGAAGAAGATGCAAGATTAGAAACAAGGGGGTTTGAGTGGTTAGAGAGTTTATAATGGAAGGAGTGATATCTAGTTCGCTGGTAAATAATTCATCTTTTTGATATTTGATGAAACAATAACTAAAATCCTCATGTTCACATTATTCATATCATTTGTGCTCACAAAATGTGATATCAAAAATCTTGGCGGATCATAAAATCCTTTCATACCTATGGAAATTCCTGATCTTTCGATTTATGCTAGTATAAATTGGTAACATGTTAGATAACCACTATGGATTTGAGAAAAGAAAAGATTCAGGAAAATAGAAAAAAATAGGAAACAACATATTGGTTGGGTGTTCCTTATTTGTAAACCAAAATTATTTTGGAAATATATAAAGAAATGTGTAGATTAATTCTGTCTTAAAACATTACTATGAAATCACGCCCCATGAAACCCAGCACATAAAACATACATCTGCAAACAACTTAAAAACCAATTGTATTAGTGTATAAGGCCACTCAACACAGTTGAAGTTCACAACCTTGTCGATAAAGTGTTTCTCTCTTTAGTTCCGAATTTCTTTTTTCCTAAAACTCTTACCAATTAGTTAATAAATTTAATTAAGTAAAGAATTAGATTTTAATCGTTCGCTTACTGTCCCTATATGGTGAATCCAAGCGAAATGTTATGTGTTAATAAAATTGAAAATAATTATATTCGCCAACGAATGAGTGCTATAAATAAAATCGTTTTATGATTCACAAAGCTTTAAGGTGTACGATATAATACTTAACCTAACTGATAAATTAAGGTACACAATCGAAATAGAAGTTAATGCTATTTAGTTTGGTATCACGCTTCCGTTAGGAAGCCAGATGTTATAGGCCACAAAAAAAAATCTATAACTTTAATCAATTAATTAATTAGTACGAGTTTTAGGACATACAGAAATGTGTGTCCTGAGCCAAATTGTACTAAAAAATATTTTAAATTAGTTAGAGATTTACGGTTCATGTTCATTAGGCTCCACTACTATAAACTGAAGGTAGTGAGTAATTAAAACATTCTGATTGAATTTTATTTTATTGATAATTTCTTTTTGTTTCCATTTAACCTGTATTAGATCACTGAAGAGTGGAGGTATTAAAAAGTGAAATAGGGAGAATAAATAAAATTAATGAATAGTGTTTAATAAATAAAATTAATGAATAAAATTGTTAGACAAAAAAAAATTTGAAATATATGAACTCATGTATTATAAATCATTATTGTTTGAAAGAGGAAAAAAAATGTTTTTTTATCATTGTTAATATATGCTAGTGAATATATGTTCAGTCATGAATTGGTGGGTATGTTATATTTGTATGCTGTGTGTTATACCTACCAAATGTATTTGGGCAACCTTGCCAACAAAGTATTTCTCTCACTTCTGTCTCCCTCCTTAAAATCAATAGCTGAGACATTTATCAATAATATATAGTTTTCCTGTTACAGACTGTTTAGCTGCCGGAGGTGCTCCAGATGTGGCATGGGCATTTCATCATCAGAACTGGTGATGCGTGCAAGAGACGAGGTGTTTCACCTTCACTGCTTCTCCTGTACGACTTGTGGAGTCCTGCTAACGAAGGGTGACACCTTCGGGATGCGGGGTGGAGCCCTCTTCTGCCGGCCACATTACGACCCTGAGGAACCTCCTCTGTCGCCCGCTTGGGGGCCAAGAGGCCGACCTCGCAAGAGGAAGTTGTCCAGCCCGGAGCCTCAAGAGCATCCTCTCGCCCTCACACACCCTTCTGTAGGTCAGTCCTTTCTTTTACGTAGTTAAATAAACTCAATTTATCACGTAATGTTAACATGTTATGTCCCAAAAAAATAATTAACGTAAAAATCATTTCATAATCTCACTTTCACACAAAAACGTTGAAGTGATATTGAATACGTTAGCATCATTAGCAATACAAACAGTGTTGTTTCCGTCATGAAAAACACGACCCTAGTACAGTCACAGGAGGGTGAATGAATGTTCATCAGCCAAATATTCACCAGGCAGTACTTATAATATTCAAGATTTTGCAAGGTAATTAAATTATTAAGAAGAATCTCCAGTTTGATGAGTTCTTCCACATGTTTAATGAGAGGTAAAATAATATTATTCTTGCCCCAATATAATTGCTGCTACAGATTGAAATTGCTTAGTGATACTTGTATCAAGCACAATATTTTCAATACTATGTTTGCTCCATCTTAAAATATTGTACGCAAACTCAATAGGAGGTTGTGCCTACTCTTGAATCATTCATTTATGTGACACATCTCCAAAAAAGTAAACTTTTGGTAAATTTGAAAAATCTGTCCTACCTAAAACATTATAGTATTTTATTCATAATTTTTGTATTTTACTAAATTCATTTAGAATTCTGCTAGTTATTTAAAGAGGAGGAAAAATGTGTTATTTTTCTGAAACTGTTTAAACAAATTGGAAGGAGTATTATTATGAGGAAAATGGATTTATTAAATAAAATATTTGTTTACTTGTAACGTTAATGTTAACACAGTGTCACAACACTTCAAAGCAACTACGAGTATAATCATTTTTCAATCAATTCATACATTTTGTGGAGAAACATACAAAACATCTTAATATATCTTCAGGAATATAGTATTTTAGTTTTTTTGCGATAAGTGGCGATTTTTATGTTTTGTTTTTTTTAGTATACGTTTTTATAGGGAGCACAGACTTTAGGCAGTTCTGGAAAGCCAGCACATTTGTTTTTATCAGTCAAAGCTGAGTTTACTAAAATCTTAGGAAGTCCACCAAAGAATTTTTTTTTTTTTAAATTCACTCACATCTTAATTAAAATATATTTGTTTATGCTTAATTTTTGATTGTTTATCTTTAAATGATCCTCAAACGAATTTCAGCCAACAAAACATTCTCTTATTGAATTAATGTCACTATAAGCATTGCTTCGATGTATTGTTTCACTGTGAAAATCCTTTCAGTTTTCACTATTAATTTTTAATTCATTTCATTTTCACTATATGGTCCATTAACTGAAAGATATATAAGAAACATCAAGAGATGTTTTGTTTCTCAAAAGACTGAACATTCTACTAAAAATCTGGTGTTTTACGGGGAATAAATAAAGGCTTTTTCTAAGAATTTTACCAAGAATTTTAAAAGCCAATCTTGGATAGTTTGGAAGATTTGGGAATGACGATGAGAGGAGGGTGAAGTACGCATTCAACTGAAGGCCAGGCGCACATTCAGTTTTGATTAGCTGGTGGTATTTAGTTGACTGTATATAATGAAAATAATTATTAAATGAAACATGATTAACTGAAACTAAATTCTATTGTCGAAGTTACAGATTGTGTAAGGGATGGCCGAAATAAAAGATTTATTGTTAGATAGTATTAATTAATTTGGAATAACTGGGCTATGGAAAACTGTAGATGTTGATGATGATAGATGTTAACTATATTGAATTAGGTGGACTTACTCCATTCTCCAGTTACTCCCTCCTCATTTCTTGATTTTTCTCTCTCATTTTGAACTAAAGATGATAGTGCAGAAAAAGGAGAACTGCTTTTAGCAAGAAATAGATGGGTCTCTGATACCCAGGCTGCTTCTCTTCCAAGCGCTGGAGAAGGTGCTTTTGTTGTTGGCCACATGAAGCCCTGGTAGTACCTACACTATGGGAGCCCCCAATCAAATTTAGACTTTCGGTTACCTTCGGTTACACGAAACAAGGAGATAATAATGAAGGATGATAAAAGAAATTTGTTATAAGGCACAAAACTGCTAAAATTAAAGGACAATTAGTAGCCTGTCATCTTCTACTTAAAAAATTATCCTTTCATCATCATTGTCCGGAATACCGGACAGCTTTACAGTACTCAGATCATTAATGTATGGGATAATCCCGAATGGGTGTAAACCCTAACTAACAAGTAAACCTGGATGGAAAACTCAGTTTTGGAAACAATTGGAAATGAGATGTTTCTCAAATGACTGATTCACTTATTCATGGATATTTGAACATATATAATAAATAAGTATTTTCTATTATTGGAAGGTATAACGGTATACAAAGAGAATCAGACTTTCATGTTATCCAACTAACAAGCAGCTGATTTCTCCTTGAGCTCTTAAGGGAGGGCTTCTGATTACATTAAGGTTTTTAAACTGCCACCGGTGTGTGTTCCAGGGATGCGGATCACGAGCAACAACGAATACATGAATTTATTATATTAACCGTTTTCCTTCTTTGGTATGACTTTCTCACCGGGTTGCCTTTTTCCTTTTAGCCTTTTCGGGTTTTTTATTCGTGCTTTTTTTTTCCTTTAATCTGCTAGTATATTCTGGAAAAGTTAAGTAGGTTAAAGAGATAGTGAAGTCCCGTTTTAGAAAAGACCCCTGCTGAATAATGAGACGTAATGTGTGTTTTTTTCTCCCTTATTGGGAAAAACAGATCTGACATATGCGTACTCGTAAACAGGTTTTTCGAGAATCTGAAGAACTTCACCTCTTTATTACATAACCACAACATGTTTTGTAGATACCTTTTTAAGGTAGAGGAGGTACGGTAGACGTTCCAGAATATACTTTTTTTCACGTACATATCTAGGTTTTGAAGCAGATAATTTTCAGAGTTAGTGATTCTATCTTTGTAGCTTCCATTACAAAATACCTATAAGTTTACTTTAATATGGTGAGGAACTCAAAGGGTTTCAGGAAAATTCATCCTTGTCGATTTTAAAAGAGTAAATGAATTGTGAGAAAATTTCAGTTGACTATAACAAGAGAATTTCACAGCTGACTATCAACTCTATGGTCTTATTAAAATTAACTATCCAATGCAAAGGGTTGAGCTTGAACATAACTGTTTCGTTTGATCAGCCTGACCAAACAATAATTTATTTATTTGTTCCCTATATCTGTGAAATTATTCTTGATAAAATAAATCTAAAATTTATTCGTTATTTTTATAAATTATTATTAATGAAATAATTATGGTTATTTTATTAAAATAAAATACTAAGTTGAAATATTTAAAATAAAAAGTAGAAATTTCTTTCATGTCAAATTTGAGGAAAAATATATAAAAACAGAATGTATAAGACAAATAAAATTCAATATGCAATAACAAGACATTCAAATACTTATAAATAAATACAAAATCGAACCAACAATTGTATCAAATGTTTTAGAAACGATCAATTATATAAGAACCTCTTCCTTAAAATTAAAAATATCGGACAAGAAATATAACGTAAAATAAAACATAAAAGTTATTTAGCATTATGACTTATCACTGAGACACGCCACTCCCTATTATAAAATTCAAAGAACGCCCACTACAACAAAAATACAACTCAAAAACTCCTTAAAATGTAGGCCACTACAGAAGAAGGAAACAGTGCAGGACCAGAATATACATCCATGCTAAAAACCATAAATGAAATTCAGAAATAGGGGTTATGAAAAAAAAAAAAGTTATTTATTATAGTTTTTACATAATTGGCTCCCTTTCTATGTATGACCGCTTGCATATCTTTACCCATATTTTCATCATTTCGTACGGACACATCTCTATGATTTGAATTGTTCAATATAGATCTTCATCTGCCGCCATATTTCTCTAATTAACTCTTAAGAAAGTGCAAAAAGGTATTGTAGGTCTATTATCAGTTCAAAAAGTACGAAAGCAAATAAGCACTTGTTTATTACATAATGAGCAATTGAACGTTAAAGAGCTCTTTAACGACTCAAAGTTACCGTATATTAAAAAAATGTGCTAATGTTTTTTTTCTTATGCTTAGTAGCTTTTGAGATATAGAGCAATTAATAAAAAATTTATGAAAATTTCAGTTTGTCTGCAATAAATTGATCTGTACCGTATTTTTCAAGGTACTCTAACTTTTTTATAACTCAGGTAAATATTGAACCATTTTCTAACGGAAAATAACGCACAATTATCCTTTTCTTTTTTACATAAGTTATTTTATGTCAAAGTCATTTGTTGGAAAATAAATACATATATTAATATAAATATAACGTATTAATATTTATGTATATACAGCTTAATTTCGATCCTACTAATTTATACAATTGCTTATTAAAGTGTAAAGCCTTTTCGAACACTTGCCTTATTTCTTCTATCCACTGTGTGAAATCAGTATTTATTAATAGTGTATTACTATATACTATAGTTTTATTAATTTAAACGTTTTAATATTGTTTCAAATGATTATTAATTTAGAGAATTTTTCTTCTTTTTAATTAATGAATTTCACTATCAAAAGCTATGCAGTACTAATACGTTTTCTTACCTTTCCATTAAAATAAAATAGTAATTAATATAAACTTACAACAATAATAATTTAAAATAAATGTATTTATTAGCTGTTCCCTTGAAATTTATAAATGTTCTATTACATAACACACTAACGTACTCAAGTTTCTTATTAGCTATCATTACTCTAGATTTTATATTAGATTTTATGTTAAATAATTTTAAATCGCTGTAATTGTTTGAAGTTTCTTTCACTGTAGGAAATCTTTATAGGAGCGTCACTATCTCTTTACTCTTAATGATATATATGTAATGCCCAGTAAGGAGTTAGAAAATTAAATATTTAGAATAATGAAATCATTTTGTATCTTAAAATTTGGAGAGGTTGTGTTTTACCATCAGTTTATTGTCTCTTTATTGTAGGTTGGTATTCATAATATTTTTTTTAGAAAACTACGACCAGTGACTTGATGAAAAAATAGTTCTAATGGATTCTTTCCATCTAATCTGTACGTCTGAACCCAGTTGTGAAAATCGCTCAAACTAAATCAACCTAAACTCTACATAATTATAAACAAATGGAAAATAATTTCTACAGTTAACTGATAATTTTTTATTCACACGAGCATATCACCGATAGACGTAGCCTTCCGTGTACACCAGCTCATTTTCCGCCAGTAAGAAGATGGATGGTGTGGAAGACAGTCCCGAATCCAGTGGGTGTGATGGCTGCAGAGACCAAGCAGGTCATAGCGACGACTACGGTGATCAGCTTCATGTCTTCACAAAGGATGGACTGGCAGAGCAGAATGGTGCCTGTGTGTCATCTTACGGCTCTTATATATCGTCGGCAGAGTGATAAACTTGTCTTTACTGCAGATATCCAAGGGCACATCTTTATGTGTGCATAATTTGTCAAAACAGTGCTGCGTAGGTTCGTCTATAAACAAAATAAATTTCAATGTTAGACTGATACTTAGGGCTTTGACCTTAAATTTATCAGGTTAGATTCGTTTAACACACTTAACTAATAACTGTTAAATAATTATGTGTTGTTTATTATTTAAAAGCTTTTGTTCTATATACATATACATCACACACGTTCATAATACCGAAGAAGATATAAATACAAGGAAGAAGCGGATGGAACAACGCTTTTGGGACTTTAGGTCTTAGTTATGTGAACTAGCTAGGAGGTAAACATATTAAAAGCTCTTACTCCTTGGAGGTTAGGAAAATTTAGGAGATTCATTAGAAGTTCCCTTTCTTCAGTTTTTCGCATGATTGCTAAAAACGATGCTTCCTGGTATTAAGGTTGTCCTATACAAACTTAAAGCAGACTTCATTTACCTTAATGCGAATTAATTAATGGATTTATGTTTAGCTACTACGGATATTGTCTCATTTCACGAGTTCAAACTCTAAAACTTTTCTTATTACAAATATTTTTTGGAAAAGAAGTAGTAGTGAATTAAATTTCCTTTAAGAATATATGTTATGTTATCATTAACCGTCTGTAGGACCTATTGCGAAATTTATTTGTCTTACACTTTAGTGTTTTGAACTCATTTCATTTTTTTTTTTTTTTATTTATTCTCCATTCTCAAAAAAATAAGTACAGAAATAAATACATAAGATATTGAACCTAGGGAATCATCTAGAATTCCTAGCAGTATTTCAAATGCAGGGTTGCTATTGATATGACTGAGGTCATTTAGAGAAGGACTCTTTAGAAAACAAACAGACATGGCCCTCCTGCCATTCGGAAGCCGATGAAAGAAAGGCTAATATTTGTCCTGGTAGAACAGAGAGAACAAAAAAGAACTAACAATGCACCCTTGCAGGACTGAGTCAGTGCCAGGAGTTAGAGTAGAAGAATTAGACATGACCAGGTGTCTCCTCCTCCGAGCCACTCCCAAACTGTCCTTTTTAATTGCTACTTCAGCTCGCTATTGTGTCCCCTTTCTAGAGTCAGGCAGCTGTCAGGGCTCAGTGTAGGCCTTATTTGTATTTGGTAATAGTGGAAATAGATGCTTTAAATATTGTGTAAACAGTGCTTACTGTTTCGAAATAGGTGAAGTGCTATTTCGCATTGACCATTGTTTTAGGAAAGTTTAACGAGATATCCCTAACCCACTTTAAATTGTTTTAGAGACAGGGTGCACTCCCTTACATTCCCCTGTGAAAAAAAAAAAAATTTTCGAGAACTTTTTTTTAATGATTATGGAAAGCAAAAATAAATTTACTAGTGTGGATTTTAAAAGGAAAATAGAATATTTAAAGTTTTAAATTTTGTAGACAGGAAGGGAAAAATGGAAACTATGTATCCTTCACATAGATGGATCATTTATCTTGCACTCAGCTGCGTTCTCTCCTCTAAGATTCTTGGATCTGCTATTGAAACTCTGCAATGAATTACCTTGAAATAATGAAATTTTTATTTATTTTCTACAATAATTTGAATTAGCATTCACAGTCCTTAGTAGTGTTTACGAGAGTATCGATCCGTATTTTTTTTTACCCCCTTCCAAGTCTATTCTTCCTATTCCAATAGGATTGTTAGGATTGTGTAGGATAATATTGTTGGGGTCAAGTTTTCATTTCGCGAGAACACCACAATCGACCACCCATGTCGGATTTGAACCGGCGCCTCTGCAGTTCCCAGGTTGCAAAGATCAACGCCTCATCTCCCCGAGTTACAGATGACCCCTCTTCGAATCATATTGAACGTCGCCTTACTCTTATGCGCTGCCAGTTTGCTTACTGTAATTTTGCTACATTTCAATTACTTTTTGTACTTGACAAACTACAACAACTGAACGGAACGTTGTGTAGGTTTTTTCAAAAACTGTAAAACTAAATCAAACATTGCAATTGGGCAGATCGGCCAACACGAACCGGAACCACTTGAGCCAACCAGACGGTTGTGTGTGAAGGTATTTTTTATTACAAAATTAGTTATTTTGAAGATATAGCTCCTTACTTTACATTTTATACTCATTGAATCTTAATTTAACAGAGGAAAGAACCAAAACGAAAAAAAACATAATTGGATGAAAAGAATATTCACTATAAAGATAGTCACTCTTTTACCCAAATACATTATAGTTAAAACAAAAACGAGTAAAATTATGAAATAAGATCAAAACAATAGGTAATACAAACAATAGGAAGAAAAATCATTAACAGTAAAATCTTTTGTGATACCCAAAACATTCTGGTTGTAGTGGTCAGAAGCGGCGAAAAATAAATAGGTTCTACTAAAGTAAAAACATATACGAAATTGATGAGGATGATTATTATAATTATAATTCATGGTTAAATGTCTTGTGAAGGTGTTCTGGTTGGAATGGATGCAGTACACTAGTTGCAAACGTTTTATGAATGCATTAATTACAGGAACAGTTAGATAAAAATATCTTATTTTTGTTAATGTTAATTATCTTTTATTAAGCTCCTATAACTAAAATTAAAACGTAACTAACCCTTATTTTTATGTTTTAGTTTTAGTCCATCGTACCCGTACAGGAAGTTGGTTGGTAAACATGACAAAAAACCTTTAGTTCAGTTTCATTAGTATATATATATATATCTATTAGTAGTAGTGGGTATTGGAAATTCTCATAAAATATTATGTGGTAAAAAAGAAAATAAAAGTAAAAAAACAAATCAGATAAAAGCTGGACCAACTTGCCCCGGTTTTCCTTAAGCGCTTCAAACCACCTTATAGTATACCTGTTACTTTTATATTATGGACTGATGCTTATGTCTATGTACGGTATTATGTTAATGACATATCAAGGAGATTCTGTAATAAATTTCAGTCTGTTCTTTCAGATGAGGTTTTTATTATTATTAGTTTTATCTTTTTGCACTGTAGTCTTTCGTCGCTTCCCAGGGCCACCATTTAATCTTATTTTAATATATTTTTTATTATAATTGATTTAGAGACAACCTCGCTCAGAAATATCTAAATTTGTTCAGCAGTGGTTCGGTTATATCGCTGCTCCAGAAGTTTAACGACGCAACTATAAATTTTGTGAAATAAAAAATGACGCCAAACACGGAAAAAATAAGGTTAAAAATAACGACACAAAAAGTTAATTTCACAACAGGATAATACAATACTGGTTCAATTTCAATCATATATTTTTTAAACTATTTTATTGAATGTTCTGTCAAAATGTTAGGCATGTATAAAATATATTTTGTAAATTAATTATGAGAGAAATATATACATTAAAGTAATAACAGCTTATAATCAATTATTTGGGAAAAAAATTGTTTCCTACTGATATTTCCAGAAATCGATTTTGTTGTGTTTGCACATTTTGTTGATAAATGACGTCGAATCCGAAAAAAATAAATACGTGCTAAAAAATGACGTCATTTTGAACACAATAAAGTCACATCACAAAAGTTTACAGTGTCAGTGGGTAACCATTTTTTATGCTGAATAATATATTATAAGATGTGTTAATTTACATGAATACATTTCTCTCATAATTAACTTACAAAAAATATATTTTATACACGCATAATATTCTGTTAGCACCAATAAAATGGTTAAAAAAGATATGATTCCACTTTGAATGAGTATTGTATTATGCTGTTTTTGCTTCTAAATTAATTTAAAATATTACTTTTTATTGAAGAGAATTAATAAATTCTATCACAAATAAAGGGCACTAAGCATTAATGTTCAAATATTAATTCATACACTTTTTACAGAAATAGAAAGGGACAAATGAAAAAAAAAATGTAAATTACGACAATACACTCACGGAATTAAAAGAAAAATAAATTAAATTTAAAATAATAATAATAAAGATACATATAAATAAAAGAAAATACTATCATGATTGGCATAAACGACAGTATGACTATATCAAAAATATAATACGATAAAATACTTCAAACAATATGCCGTACTCTATGTTCACTTTTTTCTTAGAAACATATAATAATAGTTTGAAAATCTAACGTGAACCTGGAGGCTTTTAAAAAACTCTCAGAAGGGTCATATCTTAAATTAATACAATCTTCAGTTCTCTTAATACGATCGGGAAATTAGAAATACGGTAATGGAGTAGTCCAAGATTACGAGGGGAAAAGTTAATGCAAAGTTATTTTTTATAACTTTAATGAAAAATGCATGCAGTTGATAGTGAGAATTGATGACTGCCAACCATTATTGGTAGTAATATAAGTAGCAGCTGTTTCAAAACGTCACAAAAATTTTATTTTCATTTAGAGATCCATAATCTTCAAAAATACTAATAAAACAAGAAAACATAATAAAACAGTATTTAAAACAGAGTTAATGAGCTAATAATATCCCCAAATATTGCTATTTACTTTCAGTAGTTCTTGAGTAATTACATAGAATTACGAAAAATCAATATTTTGTTATTTCGGTAAATGGAACTACTTATATCTAAGAACGACGTAAAGCTGTTTAGTAGCTCTCAATTTGGAGCTTTACATTGTACAGTGTACTCGAGTTGAGTGAAAACGGCATTTTTGCACATAGTAATGGGGACACTTTTTTTCTGGTTTAGCTTATCTTTAAGACTGACAGTGTAATTTAATTCCTCTTACAAACCTAGCTATTGAATATATGTTAAGTATGATTGATTATGGGTCCTTATTACTTAGATAATAACAATTGCCGATGATATTACACCTTAATACGTGAAAATTAGGTTATTATACAGTATGATAAAGACCACATAAATAAACATCCTTAATTGTAAACCTGCAAACAGATTAATCGTAGTACTAAGTTACTAAATATGTTAAAAAAAAAATAATATGATCTTAATTTAATTAGGTTATGAGGCCATCAACTCGTGTGCCGCCAACATTATTCAAATCGATGCAGGGGTCTTCCAAATACCGGTATCTAGTTGCATCAACCCTTATCGTGTTACAGCATTGTGTTTGCTGTGCATTGTCACTGCTTCAGAATTGAAGCCGGGGCAATGGAGAATAGCACATTTTCCTTTCCAACTTTTTCCTATATTGACATATTAATTATAACATCTAAATATTAATATTGTTATGTACTGTCTCGGGATTTAGTTGGGATGCCAGGATATTCACTGAAGGCCATTATCCCCAAAATATGTTAAATAATTAATTGATATTGAATCCTGCAAAACTATTATTAAAATTCGATTCCTTTCCAAAGGCCTTTTGTGCGTTTACCAGTTACCAATTAAATATATAATATAATAAGGTGTGGTATTGGGTAATATAATAATATATAAACTATATCTAGGAACAAAACATTTATTATTTAATTGCCATAAAATGAATTTATAAAATGATTGAAATAATCCAGTTAATTGGTTTGCCATAAAATATGATTATTACATTATTACTTATTGCCTTATATATAC
This sequence comes from Halyomorpha halys, assembly GCF_000696795.3. Taxonomy (NCBI): domain Eukaryota; kingdom Metazoa; phylum Arthropoda; class Insecta; order Hemiptera; family Pentatomidae; genus Halyomorpha; species Halyomorpha halys. Next base: position 241,596 of record NW_027107302.1, on the reverse strand, counting down.
TTATACCTTCTGATTTGGATGATTCATGTCGTGAGGTGTAGTAACTTGGGTGTTGTTGCTGCTGTGGAATTCCATTTCTGAAGAGTCCTTCTCAGGACCTCTTCCCTCGCCTGCCTTCTTACTTTTGTACCCCTACCGCTTTTGTATTTTCGTCTTCAATCTCTTCTCTTTCCTTTTGCCCCCATTTGTTTCAAAAAGGGGCGTCGCCTTTTGGGAATCTCATTGCCTCATTGGCTATCATCAGCCACGCCCAAGAAAAATACGTTACAGGGGTTGGTACATTTAGAAAAGTGTTTGGTGCAAGTTTTGTTTATAATTGACCTGCCTACCAACAAAGCCAGCAGGTAATACTGTTTTTAATAGATTTGTTCAAGCAGGACCATTTCGCCTGCGCTCCTTAGCTACCTGCAAAGTGCCATTGGTCGACATACCCGGTATAGGTATGACAAGGTACATGGCAGACTTTTATAATATTAATAATTTTTAATACCTCGGTACTTATCAATATATATTTCGAATGAATAATAATTTATTATAATTTGTAATGAGGTGTAGATAGTTGACCGTAGATTAATGATTGGAGAAGTTTGTCGGGGTGTGCGGTCAGCAACTAGTTGCGAGCCTACCTTCTACGCCACAACCCCTGATGAAGACCTGAAACTCAGGTCGAAACGTCGGCATAGAATAAATAAATATGGTTTTGTTTATTTATGTTGTTCTTTGCTGACCGCACCCCCCGACAAACTTCTCCAATTATTATAATTTGTATTCATGATTATTACTAGTTATCCTTTATTGCAAAATTCATACATCTTTTCTACATTTGTTATTTACCAATGAAAATTCATTTTATATATATTTATTTTTAGTGAATATAAGTTAAAAATGCATTACAATGATGTGAATATTTAATCCAATGATATGAACTTTTGAACTATTTTGTTGCCTTTTTTGTGCCATTTGTAACCTTTCAAATCCAATCGATTCTATTTGTTATTATATTATATTTTCAGAGGAATTAAATACAGAATTTAAAACTACGAATTAATCTTTTTGAAGAACTGTGAATTTTGAGTTATAACGTTGTTGCGGCAAATGAGGTGTAAGTTACTGTTGCCACAACAGTCTCTATCATATTTATTGAATATCGGTTTTCGAAGATTTTTATCAATTTATCTTGGTAATGTACTTTGGTCCTTGTTACGATATTTTTATTTTATTCTTTGTGTTTCGCCTCTTTACATCAACCTAAGAAGAAGCTAACAAAAATTAGAAGTGATAAATTTTAAGAGTATCGGGAGAAGTTCTATGAGCTATTAATGGACAATGGAAGCTATTAGTTCAGTAGAGTGTAGTGAAAGAGCATCCTAGATAGTTTTTTTTTTCAACAGACAGTGCCTGAGCTCCTGGCTGAGACTTCAATGATCTCATGCCAACGACCGGTGATTCACCCTCAACCTGCGTCCTCTTCTGGAGCATGGGGCACCTCCAGCTAGCCATTGTTGTGCAGGACGCAAGAGGGGTATTGGGTTCTCGGCGGCCTGGGTCAACAAACATTTATTAATAAACTTAATTGATGGTTTACTTTTTCCGTTCGTTTCCGAAATATAATATATTGAATATCAACGTATCAGAATAATTAATTAATTATTAGCATTTAATGACGTACTAAATATAAAGCCATTTCGAACCAGTAAAGTATTTTCGATAAAAGAGTATTTCCCTTAAAATGAGATGATAACGAAGATAATGACGACGGCGGGGAAATACAGATTTTCTAAAAACTAAAGAAAAAAAAAACAAATTCAAATTTTGAAGTATTTATCACCTCCCAGATCTCCTCCTCTCAAACCATTATTGAATCCCTGGATGACCTTTCATCACATCATAGTCCAGTTCTCCTTTTTTTAAATTCAAGCTTCGTCCCTAAGCCCTCCACTCCTTCATTGATTACAGGAAGAGTTGACTGGGACGGATTTGGATACGACTTGGAACAAAAACTAGACTTGAATTTTCAACTAAAGACAAAACAAGACATCGACGAAGCTATAGAAAAACTCACAGAATCAGTAAGAACAAGTATAAATGACAACACTTATAGAACTAGTAAAATGAATAATAATAAACAAACTAACCTGCCACAGTATATTCGTATCTTAATAAGGGAAAAACGAAGAGCAAGATCGAAGTAGCATAGGACCAGATATCCAACTGACAAAACGTATTAAACCAAATTGACTAACAAACTTAAAGCAGAAATTAGAAAATTCAAAATTCAAAATTTACTTAACTTCACTGAAAATCTTACAACTACTGACTAATCACTATGGAGAACCACCAAACAACTTTTGAAATTCAAAGATTTTAACTATCCTCTTCTCACCGAATTCCAAACCTGGACCAGAACTGACGAACAAAAATCGCAAACCTTTGGACAACACCTATCTAAAACCTTTATTCCGCATCCCGATATCCTTAACGCAATTCACCTTGAATGTATTGAAGCAGAACTCAATAATCCACTCCAAATGACCCTACCACCTAAAGCATTTCATTCTTCTGAAATATCCAGCATCATT
>NW_027107302.1:215853-237837 GCF_000696795.3 Halyomorpha halys | reverse complement strand
CTCGTGACCTTATATTGTAAACTGTTTTTAGAGTTCTACTACTGGGTAGTTTCTCTACATCCTGTATCATATCATTATGTCATTATGATCAAATTTACTGGTTGTATTTTTTCTATACAGTTGTAAATATCAACAAATAAATAAAATAAAAAAATAAAAATTTTGAGAACTTTTTTTTTTTTTCGGCCAAGACTTCCCATTGGAGTCCTATACTGCCTAACCATGGTTGGGGGTCAATTTCTTCATTTTGTGGGACCACCACTCAATGAAAAAAGTCAACATCCCAGGCTGGATTCGAACCGGCACCACCAATATAAATCAAATTGGTAAGACTGTCTTAACCACTGAGCTATGGTTGGCCCATTTTGAAGACTTCTAGTGAGTTACTACTTACTACAAAATAATTATTATCGACAATTTTTAAGCCTTAATGATGACAGTTCATTAATTTGTGGAAGTCATCTGTTTCCCACCCGCATGCAAGGAGATCCATTTTAACAGATATAGAACCGCTATTCTGAATATTTGACGTCACAGGAATATATTATTTTACTTTATCTGTTTTTCCCGACCAATATATAAAAAATAATATGTGACATCGCCTGTTTTTCTCAGTTGTTTTCATATAATTCTCACATCCATTTGAGCAAAATTTACTGTTGCTTTGGTAATCAAATCTTGGTATATGTCAGTTTTCAGATACAAATTATATTATTTTGTCTTTATTTTAACTTTCGAGACTACAAAAACTTAAGTTTCGCTATTTATAATACTTAACGTAACTCAACAATCAACTTCCCGCCGTCAAAGAGATTTTTTTAAGCCAGACTTCGAACCGTACACCGTCTTTAATATAAGCTTATCTCCTCATTGAAGTAATGATAGCTTAAATCCCAAATTTCCTTTTTCCGTCTGCAGTATCTTTAATTGGTTTTAGATGAAATAATCGACCATCTGTGAGTGTTAGTAATAAAATTTTATTATTTAACATCAACAAAATTTAATTATCGTACATAAGCATTTTTTTAGTGGACTCTAACCGGGCCCAACAAAACACATTGGGGATTTTACCCTCTCCCAGAGTCTTGAGTGTAATTGCTTCCAAAAAAGGTGTCTGCTACTAATACACTAACCTTACTGTATTACCGTCCCGAATCCAAGTAATAACTCGAAATATATACCAAATGACCATCAGATCAAAATCAGAAAATATAAAAATAGTTTATTATTCTGGGACTAAGTCCCTTTTGAGCAATTATAAGGTAATTTTAATTGTACAACATATATTGCCCAAAAACATACTTAATTACAATATTAATACAATTTTAATATTAATAAATAATTTGACATAAAGAGATAAAAATCAACTTAGAAAACTAACTGACTAAACACTTAAAGTTACATCAGTACTATTATAATATCGGATTAGATTGGTAAAGTAAACGGTAATTAAATATAAGAGTCTTAAACTAGGGAAGGTTTGGTAAATGCTACATGTTAGCGATATGCAGCTAGCGTAAAAAATTATTTATTAAACATTAAATGCAGCAGTTCGGTGAAGTGGAGGGTAGATGTCAGAAAAATGGGACCTGGTAGTATGGGATTGGATTGAGAATTTGAATAGCAGGTTTTGTAGGATATAAGAGGATCGCTGAGTACTAATTTGGAATAGAAAGGAAGCTAGGAAATACTGGCATCGGAAGGATGGATAGAAGCACTTCAGCTTGGCGGAATACTTGGGTTATGTTCGTATCTCTGCTGATCCCGAAAGTAATAGTACAAGAACCGGGAAGAAGAAAAGGCAGTTATTTCACTAGACAAAATTTATGAGTCTGCCAAGTATAGGTAGGAGGAATAAAAAATGGCAGTTGTTTCAAAACGTTAAAAAAAATAATTTTTCATTCGGAGCTCTATATCTTTAAAATTACAAACAATACTAGAAAACTTAAGAGATCATTATTTAAAGCAGAGTAAATTTGCTGAAATATTGACCCTAATAGAGCTATTTTCGTTTAAATGTTCTCGAAATATAGCTTTTTAAAAAGCAATATTTCATAAAAATGAACTGAAAGATTAGTAGTTAGTGTATTTATTTAAAGAAATCTATATCTCGGGAACTATGTGACGTAGATGTCTATTAGCACTAAAATTAAAGCTAATTTAATGTACTATAAAGTAATTTATAACCTTTATCTTCGTACAAATAGTAGTTTTCATGGTATTTGCTAAAATAAATTGATTTATATATAGTTGTTCAGGCAATAAGTTTGATTTATGAAAAACTTTATTTCAGAAACCATGAGACGTACGCATGTTGGTCAGCACTTAAATTAAAGCTAGTAGTTAAATTTAACATAAAATAGTTTATAACCTTTATCTTTGTTTAAGTAGTAGTTTTTATAATATTTGACAAAATAAATTCACAAAATGTTAATTTCTAGTTGTTCGGATATAATGTTTGATTTTTTAAATAATATATCTCTAGATCCATAAGACGTACATATTTCTGTCATCACTCAAAATAAAGGAAATTTAACTTACTATAAAGTAGTTTATGACACGTATCTTCGTAGGGGTTTTAAAGATATTCGCATATAAATATCAATTTGGCAAATGAAAATTTGTCCGAACACCTCTAAATCAATTTATTTTAGCTAATATCATGAAAACTACTACTCCTGCGAGGATGAACTACCTAAACGACTTTATAGCCTATTAAACTAGCTTTAATTTGAGTGCTAATATTCATCTGTACGTCAAAGGGTTTTTTAGATATAGATGTCTCTAAATAAATTTACTGATTACTGATCTTTCAATACATTGTGAACAACATATTCATGAAACGTTGCTTTTTAAAAAGCGATATCGAAATAGTTCTCGAGAGAACTATTGAACGTAAATAACTCTACTAGAGCTCATATTTTAGCAGACTTACTCTTCTTTAAATGAAGTTCTCTTAGGTTTTCGCTATTTTATAAGATATAAAGCTCCGAATGAAATTTTTTTTTAACGTTTCGAAAAAGCCGCCATTTTTTATTTCCCCTACCTATACTTGGCAGACTCATAAATTTTTACTAGTAATTATACATAGTTTTCATTAAAGTAATAAAAAATCTGGGTGGGATAACTGCCTTTTTTCTCCTCTTGGGCTCTTGTACTATAAATCGTGCTGCGTATAAGGAGGAAAAACCTGCTTATCTTGAAGTGAACAGGCTCGTTTAATGAATGAAGTAATCAATCAACGATATCAAGATGATCGGAATTTGTCAGTAATGGATTATCTTGATTGCCAAAAAAAATTTATAAGTTCCTGTTTCCGCAGAAAAGTAGGTTTTATCTCTCAGATCTTCGCTGTACTAATTTAGGGTTAAAGAACTTTTATTTATTCTATCTTAGCCATAATAATAACATTACTGAAGCGATAATTGGGTTTCCGAATATATTTTGGCATGGGCCGATCCAGGAGAGCGGTAATTGGTTCCCTCATGTAATCAAATCGGATTGATGTATTTTCAAGCAGAAAATGTAAATAAAACTCTAATTAAAATACATAAAGGCATTGTTGCGTGGACTAACTAGGAGGAAGCAGATGGATGGGTTGGTATCCTCACAAGGTGGTGGAACTGTTTGGAATTGAAGACGTGAGTGGAATATGAAGGATTAGAGTAAGCAACTGTTGTATGGTAGTGAGATATACAGATGGAGCCGACCTCTAGGCTATAACACTTAGAGCTAATAGGTCTAATAGGATAGGTCGGGCCTAATAATCATACTCCGTGCCCAATGAAAATTAATAACTCCCTTCCACTTTCCAGGACGCTTACTGATGCCACAGCATTTAAACTGGGAGCTTCGTGTCGTAGCTATTAGTTGCTCTTGGCTTCTTTACATTAGCACAAATATATCACCATAATTGGCCTGACGGTAGCCCACCATCTCCGTCTCGCTTCTCTATAATTATTATTTTACATAATATATCCACTCAGTATTTAAGCCCTCATCGCCCCGTGTTTACGGTATGGAGATAATACATCGTCTTAGGGATTAGAAAAAATCATCTGTCAGCCAATGAAATAGCATGCTAACCACAGCCCTTGTTCGGGCTAGTTAATGAGTCAGATTCATTGTAAATTTATTTTGGTTAATTTCGTCCTCCAATCGAGTAAATAAATGTGTTGTAGAGTATATTTGTATACTCGTATGTAAAGGCATAATTATGTTAAATTTGACTTACTAGACATATAGCAATATTTTTGAACTATTCACCCAAAGTAATGTGCTAAAAACCACCGAATGATGAACATCGTCTGTCTTACCACTAACAAAGATCATCACTTTTACCAAAAATAGGCATTTTACTGTTAGTTTAGTTTTTAGCTTTGTCTTCACAATAATCATTGAAGCGAATCACAAAGATTATAACTAACTCTAAGGAAGTCTTGCAAGTGGATGAGATAAAAATATTGAAGAAGTAGTAAAGGATACATTAGATAACGAAATAGATAATACGACAATGATGTCGGTTATCAACCAATGAAGGAAATATTATTGAGAACCGAAAAGAAACATACATGACACTAAAGAGGCCCTAAGCAGACAAATAAGCTAAAACAGACGGGAAAATTCATAACAGAAAATAACCTCCACTACTGACATATCCTTTTTCTTTTGTAAAGCAAATTTCATAGAAAAAATTAGTAGTATTCATTTCTGTTACTGCTTAATTACACTAACAAAATAAATTAAAAGATACTTAAGTAATTAACTAAATAATCATTAACTAAAACAATTGAATGTAAAACTTTTTTTTCTTTTCTTTTTTTAAGGCAATCCACAGCGAAGGTGGATGCCTGGTTATCTACAGGCGACTTACTTATTCTAACCATGGGGGGGTCAAGTTTTTCATTTTGTGGGACCGCCACACAATGAAAAAAGTCAATGCCCCCAGACCGGATTCGAATCAGCGCCGCCCGCAGATCTCAGAGCGATAGACCTGATATTGACGAATGTTTCCAAACTAGAGTTTAATCAGTTGAGATCATAAAAATGTTGTTTTAGCAAACACCATACTACTTTCAGCTTGTACAAATATATTTGAGAAATAAAAGTTAATATTTTATGAAAACATGAACTGTTAGGTCTCAGTTGCCGAAGACAGCACACAACAAATAGATTTATTTCCATAACCAGCGAGTTTGTGAAGGTATTTGATAGTGATTTGAAAATTATTAAACATCGGCTAGAAGTGGATTATAGCAGAAATGTCATCTTTTGTTTTGTTTTTTTAATTCTTATCAAAATTTACGATTAGAAGATATTTAGTTACAATTGTGTTCCAGCGTGCAACTCGTTACGTGAAATATGTAAGGTGTTGGAGAAGACCAGCGATACAAAACATAGGACCCACCGAAGCGCCCCCGGGTAGAACACAAATGTGCCACTAATGAGGATCAAAGGAGAGCCAAAACGTGTATTTTATTTTTAAAGGCGGTTAAATGGTTGACCGGTGCCTTTAGTTTATCGCCAACTGTTATCGGGAGCTTTGGAGTAATGGCCTCACCACCAGCCCCCTCCTCCCCTCCCCCCATCGACGTTCTGCAGCGGAATAAATTTAATGCTAGGCCAGGTTCGATTATCGCCCTGCTACTAAGCAAACAGGCCAAAATGCAAAATATCTGTTTTAAGAGTGGATTTAGGACAACTAATCGGTTACACAGGTACATACTTACATCATTAAAGTATGTCTGAAATTTTCAGAATTCTTCGAAAGATATCATTGAGTTTAAACACTGAAATTCCAGATTTAAGGACTCGAAAGAAGAAATGGAAGAGCTTATAAACCCAACTTCTCTTGTTTACTTAATTTAATAACACAATAGGGAGTTACACAATAGGAGTCTCACGCGGGTTAGATTTCGAAATAAATACGGATAAAACAAAATGTACAGTTAGCAGTAGAATTCGGTGATACAGATATAGGAGAAAATACATTTGAACAGGTATTTTGGTATTGGTTTTGGTGGGGGGGGGGAGGGGCAAGAAGTCCGACAAGTGGGCCTAGTGGTCCATTTTGGCAACCCCTGGCGGCTACCTGAGTTGCCGCCGCGTACTAACCAAGGTGGGAGTGTCAAGATTCATTCTACGGGACCGCCGAAAAATGAATTTTTAACTACCCCAGGTGGGAATCGTACCCACAACGTTCTGAACCGAGCGCACTGCGACCTGCGCCCCAACCCGCACGTACGTTCCTTTTGAACAGATAAATAAGTTTAAGTATTTATATTCTAAGGTACTTGAAAAAACTAAATTGAGGAGGAAATAAAAGGGAGGTTAAGGCAGGTGTTTTTTGTTTGCTCGCGCTTACAAAGTTAGATTTTAAAAAACTGTGTTGTACTATCAGTCTTCCCACTGTTTATAAAGATATAAATGCGAAACGTGACCTCTTAAACTAGGCCTCTGTGAGGAACACCACTTTAAGTTTTTTTTTTTTTTAATGAAGTATTACGTAAAATATTCAGACCAATAAAGGATGAATTAACAAGATAATTTAGAAGGCTATTTAACACTGAATTGGGGGAACTGCACCCAATAAATATAATTCAGTTTATAGCTTGCGGCGTACAAAATGGATGTGTAAAGTTGTTGGGCTAACAAACGGTTCCGTAGAATATTGAACACTGAACCGATGGGTAAACCGAAACGTAGATGAGAGTATTGTGTTAAAACTGTTTTAGTAGATTAAGCTTTGGACTGGCGTCACTGGAAAGATGTATGTAGAGAACGATTGGAGGTATCAGCATCGTTCTTTTGGGTTCACTAAGCCTTTATTATTTTTATTATTACACGGTGCTCAAAACGTAATCTATCAGGCAGATCCAATATATTCAACTTAAACTACAAGACGCAATACATAGGATAAACATCTGGTCATATACTGCCAATATTCAATTTTCCATAGAAAAGACAAAATCCCTTCACTTCAGTAGGGAACAAAATACACCTCTATCACCCGATCTATTTCTAGGAAACTCCCTATTACCATACACCAACTACCATAGATTTTTAGGCCTAACATTCGATAAAAGACTACATGACAATACCATATCTCTAAACTAAAAACTAAACATTATTTGTTTAGTAAGCCGCACCTCCTGGGGTGCCGATAGAACTAGATTCCTTAAACTTTATGAGGTATTAATTTCGCTCAAAAATAGACTACGGCTCGGTTCGTTGCTAAGTGCTTGCTAAACTGGATACAGTCCATCACGCCGGAATCCGCATCGCGTCTGGAGCATTTCCAACAAGCCCCATTCTAAGCATATGCGCTGAATCCCGACTATCGCCACTTTTGTTCAGAACTAAACTATAGTGCAAAATTATATCCACAGACAAAACATCCGACAAATAAATATATTTTTAATCCTAAATTTTCTATTATTTTTTCTAAAAAAAACAAAATTCAATACTTCCGTTATCAGAAAGACTCTCCTCAATTCATAATCCTCTTTTTTCTGAAAATTTAAGAATTTCCAAATGAAACTTAGATCATATTTAAGATTTTTTTGTTTTGGCAGTGAAGTTAGCATTATACATTTTTCAGATCTTCCCCAGCACACTTAAATCTGGTATTTCCATTGGAGATTTGATATTTTCAATGAAGGATTCAATTTTAAAAGGGACTTTATAATAATGATTTTCATAATTCTTGATTAACCATTAAAACTGAAACTTATATCACGAAATAAAATCATTATTATTGAAATGATTTCATTTTTTCTTGTTTTTCACTTTAATTCCATGTTATTTTGAAGGTTGAACAAAATAAAGCAACGAAATGTTTACTTTTACGAAAACTATAATTTCGAAATCACGTTACCAAGCATGCAACATGAATGGATTCAACACCGAGTGGAGGTCTAATAGATTGAGGAGTATTCTACTTTTCCAAAAAAAAAATACCTTACTTTACCTTCTCTCGCTTATCTACAGGACTTACAAGTTCGGACACGGAAAATACTGTTCAACAAGAATAACCATGAAACAGTTTTATGCATTTAAGGCCCACTCATTTCTTTGCTATAATTGAAAAATGAACAGGTAAAGGTGAGTACCGAGTTTTGGATTCATCAATTTCTCGAGATTATATGTAACACTATTACTGTTAAATGAATAAAAAAATATAAATCGAAAGACAATACTTCGTAACTACGTGTCGTAAGCAGAAAACTTACTGGGAAGTTCGGAATAGTCTAGGTACAGGGCATTCTCCCAGTAAGTGTGGAACGCTACCCCAAGAGTAATTCTACTTTTAGAAACTAGCAAACATTTTCTACATTCGCCATCATTCAATAATTAGATATAACTCCTCGAACGTTTAAAAATTAAGTTTTAAACGTTGAAATATCATTTGTTTTATTTGTCCAGACCCACCATTTCTTTTCCGGCTGCAGATCTATAAAAGATCAAAGATGCAAATTAAAAACTTGAGGCCGTAAGTCGGGGAGTTTTGGAAAGAAAAAATAATCAATTATTGTATTATTCTAAGTGATCAATTGTAGTAATGAAAAATAATTAATTCGGTAAAATAAAAATTAAAAACGGTTTGATTACGATTTTTGTTTTTCAAAATTACTAATCCAAATTTAATGTAAATTTTAAGGTCATTAACAAATAAAGCGAAAATTCCTGAATTATAAAAAGTGAGCCAAGCGAAAAATTATGTTAATTTGTATTTAAGAAAAAATATAATACACAGATTTTAGAATTTTATTTTTTTTAATAACTATTTGATATCGGATAAGATGTAGATGTTTCAAATAATTACTGTAATACCAACTAAGGTTAAGATATTACGATAAATAATTATTTGTCATTAATTTAAATATAGTAGCTGTCAATATGTTAATAATTAGACTTTGAACTATAGACATGACTTAACAAAAACAGGTCTATCCACATAACACTATTTTAAAAACTAACTCGTTTGAAGGGGCGAAAGTTAATCCTTGTCTTCATTTTTTAAATCACTTTGAAAGAAGAATAATCAAGATTTTACAGTACAGATATAATTAAATATATTAGTCAATGGAATGAATTGATTACTTTAAATAAATAATATACCTTCAACTTTCTTCAATTAGCAGTTTTTTTTCTATTACCAGTTAGCTATGTTTATTTTTACACCCTCTCTTGCCTTTTTCTAAACGGGTTGTTAAAGCTACATACATTATTTATATCTTTCAAATGAATTGTGGAAAACCTTCAAACGTTTCCAAAAATTATTCTCCAGATTATTTATTACTCTCACGACTAAAGAACTTCCTCTTGATTAGTTTAACAAAGACACTAGTGAAGAACACAAAGCATCTTGATTAGTCATCCATCCTTCACTGTAAATTAAAAATTGATCCTAGAAAGAGTACTGATAAAAAATAGTAAAAAATTTGTAGATAAAATAAATTAAGTTTGATTTTTCATTGTTTCTAATATTTGAAATAAGTAAAATATTTTTTTTTACCAGTTTTTATTTATTCATGCCGTTTTTCAATTTCAGGTGCTTTTAAAATATTGCTCGATTAAACTATCTTAAAGTCTCCTCTTCCCGTTTTAAGCTAATATTTCAAAAATGATATTGGACCGGAGGTCTTAGCGGAGCGGTTCCAGGGGGGAAGGATTGCCTTTTTTTGTGTTATCGATCAACCTATTCGCTGTAATTGTCTGTTTGAAAAGTCGGATAAGTAAGGCTACCATGGAGAGCGGGAGTGGAGGGTAAAAGAAAAAATGGTAAAACATATATAAATATACATAAATTGTAATCAAATAATTAATTTACAGCGTAATCCTGTGAACTGGGCCCAGCTTCAAAGCGTTATGATTGATTTTTTTAAAAATCATTTACTTAATAGATTTTTTACATATATTATTGAATGTAAAGTTATTTACTATGATATTATAACTCTACTATAATTTATGACATCATTTCATAATTATATATTAAATTGCTAGCTTACCTTCTACGCCACAACCCCTGATGAAAACCTGAAACTCAGGTTGAAACGTCGGCATAAAATAAATAAATATGGTTTTGTTTATTTATGTTGTTCTTTGCTGACCGCACCCCCCGACAAACTTCTCCAATCATTATATATTAAATGTATGATTTAATTATATAGATTAAACTATATATTGATATGTATTGACAATACCAGTTTGGGAACAAATTAAAGGTATTTAAATAAATATTCTGACTATTAATAATTGCAGTTACTGACTCGTATAAGTATATGCAGGTATAAAGGCCAAGTGGTCAAGGAACCACCACTGTAAATAAATATTACATAGTACCAAATATGGTCATATCGGACAAATAACAGATGTGCAGCGATACGCGGTAAAGCCTATAACCACAAATTTTGATTTATCCTTAGTTATACGTTTATCGTTTATAGTTGCCCACGCTCAGCGGAGAAGGGGGTGATAAAGGAAAATAATAATAAAAAAAAAATATATATAATCGCAAAAGGAAAAAAAAGATAAAACAATAAAGAATTACTCCTTAGGAACCACGTTATTTTTTCCTTGGAAATAACGAAAACCCCGAAGCATTACGCCCACAATATAGCTAAAATATACGACTATATAAACAATTGTTGAATTATGACCACTGGCGAATACCTTTACATGTAGATAACAGAAAACCTAGGGGTGTTACCTACCCACCTGTTGAATTATCGTAGTATTCCATGAACAACAACAAAAACAACATAAGTAAATTAACAAGTTGAAAGCAGAGAAAGAACAGCATAACTATATGTTCAAAAGTTTAATAATACTAAGAAATCTGTATTCAGAGAATGAAAAAGGAAAAAAAAGAATTCTTATCAATTAATAGAACAATTAAAACTTATAGGTTGACTTAACCTTAACTTAATGCTTAACCTTAATTACTATATTTACATTATTATTCTCTTATCCAGGACATGCTAAAGAAACGTCACTGCACTATATCCCCACTTCTAGTGTTAATGACCGTCCATTGAAGTAAACACCATAATTTTGAAAAACAAAGCATATATGACAACATTTCTCATACGGTGATATTCCAGTTCAAACAGTACAGACAGAGGGCCTTTAAACTATTACCACTTCACATTTAACAATCGTAACGTGTTCCGAAATCAAACTGTCACCTTCACTAAACCAAAACCCACTCGTCTGAACATCCGTGTTCCAAAATCAAAACTGTCGCCTTCACCAAAAAACAAAAACCCACTCGTCTAAAACATATCCCTCGTGTTTTGTTTTCACCATAACAACCGTAATACCTCTTGTCTACACAGATCTAGCCAGTGTTCTTATTTCACCATGACGACCGTAACACCCCTAGTCTACGCAGATATCGCCAGTGTTTTTATTTCACCATGCAACCGTAACAAGCTTTCCTGAGAACATTTCGGCCGGACCCAAATCAAGGAATAATAACTTTTCTACCACGATAAACCTTTAAATCACGCATCATTGAACGATGGAGAGAAACGGAAAAGATGATATAATCCTAAATATTCAAGGAAGTTTCCGCTTTATTCTCCTCCCCCAAATATGTACAGCCAATGGAATAGTTGGAGAGAAATCGAAGCAGATAGAGAGGAGATAGTGGGAAAAAATAGACTGAGAAAGGATTCTGGCGAGAAGTTGCAGAATTGCGGCAGAGTGTACAGGTCCAAGGGAGAGAAAACAACCGGATAACAGACGGAGAAAGATACAGTTCCTTGCGAGAGGCAGTCGCAGTTAATCCGAGGCCAACTAAGTCACAAGCAGATACCTTCGAACCATAAAAGAAATAATACTACTGCATTATAATTTTCAATGGCGAACAAATTAAATAATTTTAATCTAATAATTAACTAACTAGAGTCCAGAATTGTCAGTTGAACCCCAGGTATAGATCAGTATTAATTCATAATTAATGTTTTTGTCTATAAGCTCTATTTTATAAAATATACCTAATCACCACTTAGCCGCAATAAACCCAATGCTATCTCTACTTGTTTTGATGGCTTAGAGGGTATTTAATCCAGGATATCCCACTTGATAATCATAGCCAAGAAAAAGATATTCAATGTATCTCAATGTATTTCAAAGTATACCCAACATCATGCATCCCATAGTAAGGGGGTCTTAGATAGATATATAATAGATTTCTAAGAACAGTAGGTCGTTTCCTTATGGGAAAGAAAATTTTAATAGAAATAGATAAAAAAAATACATAAATATTTAATAAATGTGGTGTCTGGAATTCCTTCCAGCCTTTGCTAACCGCGCAACTAAAACGTAGCAATATAAAATAAATTAAAAAAATCAAATGATTGTTATAATTCAAAGATAAAACATAAAAACAAATAAGTTAAATCCAAATTTACAATTAATGCTTAGTTAAAAACTTAACTTAATGTTTTCTAAATTAAAGTCACTTTTACTGAAAACAAGAACAATATAAAATCTTTATCTATCATGCAAGCACAAGCTAATAAAAAAAAAATAAAATAAAATAAAATGAGAATGAATTTTAATTGCTATTAAAAATTTTTTAAATCAGTTTAGGGAAAAAAAAAATCACGAATAAAGGAGAGAGAGAAGGAATTAAAAATTATTTCATGTATTTCTTTCATTCCTTATAAATGCAGACCTGCGGATTATCCCACCCTAGTAAATATTTATAATTAAATAAATATGCATTATATATCATAAATATTAATAGGTTTCTTTTCTAATATATTTAAGTGGTAATTTCAGAAAAATGTAACCCCATTTTCTTTCATTCCCCATCATACTCTGATATATTTTATTGGATTGGAATTTTATGATTTCCTGATTGATGAGTAGAAGGTTTTGCAATATATTATTTGTTTTTTCTATTTTGTTTTAATTAAATCAAAATTTATAAATTATATACTTTTTTTTTATTTTTCTCAGTGTATGTGTGTATGATAAGCTACTCAACATTTAGATTTTATTGCTATTCAAATAATTCGCCATAAAATAAAATACTGATCATTGAAAAAAAAGGGCTAATTATTTATAACCATCCACAGTTCTTTAGCTCTCCTAATCCTGGAATTTTTTAATGGAATGCAGAATTTTCGTTTAAGGATTAGCAAATAAAATTTAAAGACAAATCCATATTTAGCACTGTTTTGATATTACGAGTCCTCAAGACACGAATTGCCATGAACAGAGTAATAAAAATACAAATCGTTTTATAATTTATTTTTCTAACTTATCATCATAATTTTTGTGTTCTCAATTGGCAAATAAGGCCAAAGCGGATGTCCTGTTGATGCCTCAATAATAAATTAATTGATTGTGATGAAGAGTTCCCTATTTTTTTAACTATGTGATTGTGATGTTAACAATTTCGTTCTCTAGGTTTGTTCTGGTCTAGGTCTGTATAAATATATAATAAATTAAATTGGGATTTTAAATTTAACATACTACTAACAATTTAAACATACTTTCCTATTATTATTCTTACGTCTAGCGGTTCAAATAAAAAGAGATGAACTGGAAGATTATTGATTGACCGTGTGTAAAGATGAAAGGAATATGGTCCGGGTGCGGTCCATATTCCTTTCAAAAAGAGATGAAATTTGGTACGTATAGTTGTTTCCTAGGCCGATCAATTCCATAAAACCAAGGGTAAATTTCAGTCAAAATTTTGTTCTTCTCAAAGGTTTTTGGAATTCTTAGGTTTTGAGCCCTTCGGAATTGAATTAGAGGGTTGAAAATTGATATTGGGTTAGAGAAATTCCTGGGAGACACTTCCCGCTATTTATTTTTCACCGTTTTGGAAGATATCTAAGGTATTATACAATCCCACCACCATTTTTAATGTTTTGCGGACACTTAAAGTGTCTCTTAATTGAGTTAGAGGGTTGAAAATTAACATATAAATTGAGTTGATGTTAAAAAAGAGACTTTAGGGGTCAGGATCCCTTTTTTTCTCTCCCCATGTCATTTTTCTTTTCACAGTTTATAGCATTAATAAAACATTTGATTGGCTTTTCATCTATTTTCCTAACAAAACTTAGATGAAAATATGACTTCAGTAAGGGAGCTTTGCAGATCACGCTTTTTTTTTTTCAGTATACTATTTTACTCGATTCTATTCCTTCCAATTTTACCAAAATCCCATTCATTCAAATTTATTGGCTTACTTAAAGTTTAACAAATTATATAAATATACTCTTGTTTTTTTTCTCTACTGTTGGAGTCCTATACTGCCTAACCATGGTTGGGGGTCAAAGTTTTTCATTTTGTGGGACCGCCAATCAATATAAAAAGTCTACGCCTCAGGCTGGATTCGATCCAGCACCTCTAAAAGACATCAAATTGGGAAGACTGTGACTTAACCACTGAGCTACGCGCGGTCGAATGAACTCTTAAGGATATTAAAACTATCCACGACGCTAAATTATCTCTTAAAGTCGCTTCTCCACCCATTGACTTACGCGCCAAGTGAGTAAGAATTTACCTCTGGTTTAACCATTATAGATGCGGCTCCAATGGAGCGCTGGTTCTAGAGAAACCCAGCATTTCTTCCTTAGGTAAGGAAAAATCTTGGTTCGGAAGGAAGCTAAATTGAAAAAAAATGTATAATGAAAACAATATTTCATTACGTCGATTAAAAAAATGTAATCCTTAGATAAGTTCTAGTTGGCCTATTACAGCTAGTGGATATTACACGCCAATGATTATAAACTCAAAAAATTCATGATTAAAGCGGGAACTAACAATATATTTTAATTTTTCCTTGAATATGTAAATTTATCTCCTTCTTTCGGCCAGGCCTATGGCTGCTAATTATGACAATTAGCTAAGCAACTATGAAAAGATAGCATCAACCTTTTAACGAGACGGGGTTAGTGATATGTGTGATAACATTATTTGAGAATTATATACTGCTTCGGTGGATCCTCTATACTCTGTTATTAACCTAGTTTGAATTAACATAAATGAGGGTGCTAGAGAAACGGACGGAATAGAATTTTATTTTTCTTGAGATACGACGTACCTTTTTATTGATAATTTTTTACTTAATTCCGATACTATTATTGATTATCAGAAAACAAAATAGAGAAAAACTCATTAATTTTTGTTTCCGTCATACGCCTGATAGGGTCCCAAGACGGCCTCTATCATCGTAAATGGTTTCCAAGTAACGTTTTTCAAATGTTCATCAAATTTGTAAAATTTCTCTTCTTAAAATTATTGTTTTTTTCATATTTGAACATTTTATATACCGTGGTTGAAGGAACTGGAAGAAAAAAATATATACTCCATTCATTAGACTGTAGACTGTATATTAGATTTAAATATTTAAAATACATTAAACTATTAACAGTTTGAAATACAATAAACTGTAGATAAATAAATATATCTACTGACAGATAATTATACGTTTACCTAAATGAGAATATTTGACGATATGGCGTAGTTATGATATTTTACTTTGAATTCTAAATATGTTTTTTTCTACCTAAAACAAAAGGCAGCCCTTACATTAATTAAATCGATGTTCGTTTTTTAAAATAGTGGCCTTATCTGTGGAATGAGATGTTAGTTATGAGGAAACTCTTACTTTAATATCTGTCACAACTTTTGCACTAAATACTTGTATAGGGAAGAAACAAGTTGGGAAATTTTCTTACCTTACAGGTTCTTACAGCTTGTAACCAGCACTGCTATACATGACTCATTCCATTGCATCCATTTTGTTACATAACCAATATATATATATATATACATATTTTATGTAATATATTTCTATATTTGTCTTTTCTTCGATTAGGTATTAGACTTGTAAAAGTCCTAGTTCTGCTAGACAATAACTAATCTTCTTTGCCTCTTATTTGGTCGGTAGAAAATAAGACTAATAAATTACTACATAACTACTCCTAACCCATATTTTTATTTATTATGTAATATATTTATATATCTGGCTGTTTTTCTCTTAGCTTTTACATTTTTTTTCAAGTCCTAGTCGTATTAGACCACAACCAATTGTAATCTTCTCCTCTTACTAGGTTGGAGGAAAATTATACTCTAAATTACTACTCCTTCTCTTTGGTGTTTGCAACGTAAAATGAGTTTCAGAAAAGATAATAATATGTTTTAAAAAAATCCAATAAGAATACCCAATGTTGTGAAGTGCCATAACTGTACCGTCTAACTCATCCCAACACTCTGCCAACTAAAGTCAAAATAACCCTTTTAAGTAAGAAAGAGGATGGGCTGCTAGTAGCTCAGTGGGTAAGACACAGTCTTACCTATATGATGTCTATTGACGGTGCCGGTTCGAATCCGGCCTGGGGAGTTGACATTGAAAAAAAAAAAGAGGATTCTATTTTATTTATGTTTAAAAACAAAAGTTAAAAAAAAAAATTAAAAACCTACTAGCCCAGCCACTTGTCAATTCTGATTTTCCTAGAGCGCCACTAGCTGAAATTCATTATTGAGTGTCACAATATTAACAGGCCAATGAAGCAGTTATGTTTAAACAAATTAAAAATATTTAATCGCAACTGAGTGAGAAACCGGAGAACAAAAATGTTAAGCTACTGAAAAAAGGTAATTGAAGCCAGTACTTTTTCCCACCATCCTTCTAAAACAGAAAATAGACATGCATTAATAAAATGCATTATGTGAAGAAAACATAATTCTAATTGAGTACTATCTTTTCAACCGTGGATATTTGATTTTTTTTTTTTCATACCCTCCTGTAATGATGTTAGTGGGTATTTGGTACGTACATATAGGAGGTATGCTATATGTATAGCTGGGTGTTAAGGATACCTTGGTGGATATTTGAAGGTCTAAGTGAGATACTTATTTCTGGATTGAGGTGCTTGTTATGTGGGAACTCTTACTTTAATATCTTTCACAACTTTTTTAAAGCTAAAAATGCGCTACTAGATACAGCGAATAAACAAGTTGGGAAATTTTCTTACCTTACAGGTTCTTAAAACTTGTAACCAGCACTACTATACATGACTCATTTCATTGCATCCATCTTGTTATATAATCATTTTATTTATTTATTTCTTATATATCTGTATTTTCTTCTGTTAGCTATTAAACTTCAATAAGTCCTAGTACTGCTAGACAATAACTAATTTTATTTTTCATCCCCTCCTAGTTGGTTGGTGGAAAATAAGCCTAAATTACCACTCCTTCTCTTAGGTGTTTGCATAGACGTAAAATACGTTTTAGAAAATATTTTAATATTTAAAATACATTTTAAAAACGCAAAATATATCTTTTTGCTCGGTGAAGCAAATTGTAATCTTGTTTAAATAAACTTTGCACTAAGATGGAAAGAAAAATTCATTTTTGTTTATTTTGACAAATTAACTTCTAATTCAAATTGAATTATAATTTTTTATTTCATTTTGTTACTTAAAAACTGCTTTATTTTTCTTTTATAAATCTAGGATGATCAAATTTTGTAGTATGGAACAACAGCCATAATAATCTTTTAATTCATATTAAATATATCAAACGACTGGATTCTCATACAAGTCTGAAAAGACAGAAAACTGCTCGTCGATTCTGACTGTTACAACATTTACTAGACAGACGGTCTAAACTTCCAATCCATTACAAAAGACTGATTGATCCTCATGACTATTATAAGGATTGTTTGAACATACGGCGTTGAGCTTTGGGGCTCCACTAAACCATCGAATCCCTCACGAATCCAATCCTTACAGTCCAAAATCCTTAATGCTCTTTACTTTGTCACAAATCAAGTCATCCATCAGGAGCTCAATATTCTATATGTTGTCGATTTGGCCAGAACCAGATACCAATCCTTCCATTATAAACTTCCCAGCCACCCAAATCCACTTGTTTCTAGTCTGACTTCTCCTTCATTATCTAATAATCCTCCTAGGCGTCTGAAAAGAAAACGAACTCGAGATCTTCTGCTCTAGGAATGTTATAGGAGTTATATCAATGGGTAGATTCTCCACATGTCTGTATCATGTCATTCCATTACTTTCAGCAAATTTACTTGTTGTATACATTTTTATACAGTTATAATTAACAACGAATAAATTATTAAAAATATTGAACATCTTTATTTCGGTCTCTATGATATTATTTCAAACAAAAAAAATTTCATAGCTAAATGCTGTTTAAAAAATTAACACAAAATAAAATTATTATCCTCTGCCCCCAGTTCATTCGACCTAAATGTCGTTATTTATTCTTGAGGGTCAAATAGAAATCCGCGTTTCTTCATACAAGCGCTGAATGATGTTGGATTTGTATTTCATGTTCACATCTCTTCAGTTAGTTGATAAGTAATGAACATCATCATATTGGTACCTTTATTGTGCTTAACTCATCATTACGGGAACGATTATGAAAATGCCCCCCCTTTATTCCCACGCTTGCCTTAGGTAAATGCTAATTACTGATCTCGAGAATGCATGGTGGAAGAGGAATGCAGTTCGCATCTGAAAAATAAGTAGTCTACCTTCTCCGCCGACTTATCTCTGCCTAATAAATAAAAGATGCTCATTATTATTGTAGAAGAATAAGAGTGCATTAAATAGGCAGATATTGGGTAAACATGGAGCGAGACTATTAGATGCAATTACTGTCCAGCTTGCTCCTACCGGTCTCTGCTACTAATTGCTTGCTCCACTTATCGCTGCCTCTGTCAGTGGCCAACATTGAAAGCAGCATAATAATCCACCCATAGATCTTATTTCTTACCCTGTCAAGCCACTCTTTGACTTTTATCTATTCCTAAACACTTTAGTATCATATTCTTAACGTTAATTTAAAAATATAAGATTATATAAACAGTGTATAAAAAAATAAATTTTTCATTAGTTTCTTTATGATCTTTTTCTTCCTCACTAAGGTAGGTGTGATTTTCATCCATTTAGGAAATAGAAAAAAATACATTCTGAACCCACAAATCTTCATGCACATTTTAAGTTTTTGACATCAAGAAACCAATTTCTGTCTGTCTATCACTGTGCAGTTAAATTTGTGTTAAGACATAATCGATAAAACTCATAATCCCATTTTTATGACATTGTTCAGGATTGTCCTAGAAGATAGTTAGTTCCTATATCGATTTTATCAGATCACGTTCATTATTTTCACTTGTACATATGGAAATGTATTTATCTGCTTACTACACTATTTGGCTTACTATATTTCTCATTGAAGCCCTGAAAAATAGGGAGAAACGCTGGTGCTTAAGAAATATATTTGTAATTTGAGTTTTTTTTTTTACTGCACCCGGACCATCTTCCTTGGTGAATTTTTTCACATCATTTTTTCGAAAACATCACATCCGATATGATTTTGATTTGGAGGAAAATTGTGTTTTTTTTTGGTTTTTTAAATAGATCTATTGCCAATTACATCAGATTCCTTCAACAACGTTCGCTTAGCCAAGCAAAAACTTTCTGAATACACCTATATTTCATCAACAACTTTTCCTGTTGATACTACTCCCAAAACATAAATAATTATGCTTGAAATATAGATAATTACCTATCTAATTTTCAGAAAATGCAATTTGATATGAGAAAAATTTTAGGATATGAAATAAAAACAGTGAACTAGTTATAACTGATCTATGTACTTGGTGGAAGATCTTTTATGTATGAATTGCAAAATATATAAATCAATAACGAAAAATATATTTATATATAATGAAATTTCTTTTTTGAGAGAGATTTGTTTATTAGTTATAACAAAAACATCCATATAGTCTTACTTTTTATTATCTTCGCACTCCTACGTTTCAATCATTCCAGCCATTTTCTAAATTTTTTTAAACACATTTCATTCATAATAAATTAATTTTAAAACATTATTACATATTTAGCATTATGCAGTAATGCTGTTTTATTTGAGTCTTTATCCTATATCTTTATATAAATGAGAAACCAAAACATCATTGGGAGAAATAATAAATCAGTGCAACGTGTATCCAAAAATATGTATAATTTTTATTTTTAAAATTTTACATAATGAAAATAAAACCTTAATACATTTCCTACCTTATTAGCTATCACAGCCAAAACATTGCTTATCGCACAATTGCAGGTCATTATCCATTTGTCAATTATTTATCATTAGCCAAAAAATCAAGCATAAAAAATCTTTAATTAGGAAACAAAAAGCACTAATAAATTGATCTTCATTAAAGTGAGCTAAATTACTTATTATATTTACAGCTACCATCATTAAAATAATTAGTTTACAATCTCTATTTCACCAAATCACTATATCACTACAACATTGAGTAACCTCCCTCAGGTTTGCCACATCTTTGTTGTATTTTCAATTTTCTTATAGTTTAGACAATATGGATGTTTTTGTTGTAACGAATAAACAAATCTGTCTCAAAAAAGAAATTTCATTATATACAAATTTATTTTTGTAGATCAGTTATAGCTTCTTCACTGTTCTTATTTTATACACTAAAAATTTTCTTATATCAAATTGTAAGCAAAGAAATACATTTAAGTGCTTAAGTGGAAATAATAAATCTATTAAAATCGATATGGGATAAACTATGTACCTTCTAAGACAATCTTAAACAATGTCATTAAAATGGGATTAAGGTTTTGATCGAGTATATATATTTAACTACATAGTGACAGACAGACATAAATTAATTCCTTAATTTCAAAAAACGAAAAATGTGAATAAAAAGTTTGAATTCAGAAATTTTTTTTTTAATTTCCTGAATGAATAAAAATCTCACCTACTGATCATTTGATATAATTGAGGAAGAAAAGACTAATTCTTGAAGAATTAAATCACTAAAAACTGCAAACACTTTTATTCGGTTTTTGACGATATTCATGCAAAGATTCGAATAAAACTGTGGAAATTCAAATAATCGAAAGAAAACAACTGTCTTAAAATTAGGATTCAATTTGTGTAAAATCCGCCGTCACTATTCGGGTATGTATTTATTTAGAGGTCAACATCTCCAATATGATCGTAATTTTTTATGGCGTCTTCTATGACATTATTTTTAACACAAACATGTATACCTACATTCACACTTTTTTTTTTATTTTGTACATCTAATGCTATTATTTATCCATTATTATATATTATAATTTCTGTACAGTAAAAAATTATGTTACCTCCTAAAACTAATAAAACATTTTTTTTTCTCAACCGTAGTTTAAAATAAATTAATAGACCTTGAATATAAATTAACAGCCTTTTAACTTGAGAATAAATGTAATGAAATGGGCCTTGATATTTTAAAAATTAGTAGTGGCAATATTGAATTTTTCTGGTAACCTTTGAAATATGAAACCATTATAATTAATCCATTATATTGCTATGTACTGTTTTGGGGTTTATTCGGGATGCCAGGAAAATCGCTAAAGGCGATTATCCACAAATAAGTTAATTAATTAATTTATATTGAGTCCTGCAAAACTATTATTATAATTAAATATAAGAAGATGGTCAGGGTTGCGGTCAAAAAAAGAAGAACAAATAGTTTAAAACTATTTTAATGTCCGACGTTTCGCCCCACTTTGCAGGGCTTCATCAGGGCTGTTCAAAGCGAACGGTTGAACACCTTTTCTCCTTTTTTTGACTGCAACCCTGACCATCTTATATTTAAATCTTTACGGTCAACTATATATACAAATATATTATTATAATTGGATTCTTTTCCAAAGGCTTTTTGTATGTTCACCAGTTTACCAATTAAATACCTTTATATTTATAAAAGGTTGCTACGATAAACTATATAATATAATAAGGGGTGGTATTGGGTGACATAATAATAAATAAACTACATAAAAGAACGAAGTATCTATTTGCAATTTATTGATAAATGATGTTATTAAAATGATTCAGATAAATGGTTGCCATGAAATATGATTACATATTACATTATTACCTAATATATATATATATATA
>NW_027107302.1:212970-215803 GCF_000696795.3 Halyomorpha halys | reverse complement strand
AGGTAAATGGTTGCCATAAAATATGAATAACATTATGACTTATTACCTAATAGATATATGTGTGTGTGTGCGTGTATATATATATATATATATCTGAATGAGTGCTGAGTTGGTTGATTTGTGAGCAGTAACTTGAGTCTCATCTTGTTCATAAGGGCGTCCAGGTCTCATTGCCGTTCTTCGGACCTCGTCTAGTCAAAATGCATCTTGCCCACTTTTCGGTCTTCTTACTTCTGTGTCTTCGTCTCCATTGCCCTATTTTTCCTGGTCTAATTGCCCTGCCCCTTTTCTCCCACCTCCCCTTAGAAGCGTTACCTTTTTTTGAATCTAATTCCTCATTGGCCATAGGTAACAGAACGCGCTCTATGTCCTCACCCCAACTAGGCCCGAGAGGGGTTGGAAAAGTTTGAAATGTATAGGAAGGATTTGTACCTGCTTAATTGGCTTCTGATCCTTGTAAAAACTGTGGTATACTAATGTGTTAAAAGCTCTCATAAGGGACCCCTGTGGCAAATAAACATAGGTGTGTTCGTATATACACAGGGCCGCTGTGAAAGGTCCCTTGAAAAATATGCCACTTTGGACAGCTATCGGAACATATGTCGAAAAACCTTAATAAAGAGAATTGTTAAAATGTCAATACATATCAATATATTGGGAAGCATTTTTTCTACAGGCTTCACAAAAGGAACGTTCCAGCTATAACTTTTAAGCCATTAAAATACATATGCCGATGACACATTGTGGTCGCAGTTAATAATCACCCTTTGATAGCATCCCAAACTGTCCATTTATCCCATATCACAACCCTAGAAGAATGGTGCCGAATTTTAGGAAACAAATAAATCCCAACAAATCACCTTTACTCTTCGTCGTAAACCTGCCGACTGTGAACCTACGGTATACTTTAATAATGATGCTCTTATCCCTGTAGAACAGATCCGCTACATAGGACTACCTCTGGAGAAACGACTAACTTGAAATTCTCACAAAGAACTGAAAAGACTGCACGTCTATTCTGACTATTACAGCACTTACAGACAAACGGTGTAAACTTTCATTCATTACTGACTGATCCACATGACAAAAATAAGGCCTATTTGGACATACGGAGTTGAGCTTTGGGGCTCCACTAAACCTTCGTAATCCTCTCATATCCAATCTTTACAATTCGAAATTCTCCGTAAAATCCTCAATGCTCCTTACATGGTCACAAATAAAATCACCCATAAAGACCGAAATGTTCTTTATGTAACTGATCTAGCCCGAACCAGTTACCAAACTCCCTACCACATAAACCCATTTTTTTCTAACCACTTCTTTCATTCCTGACAATCCCCCAAGGCTGCTGAAAAGAAGATGGCCTGGAGACATTATATTGTAAAAATGTTTTTAGAGTGCTACCAATGTGTAATTTCTCTACATGCCTATATCATACCATTATGATCTTACTTCAAATTTACTTGTTGTATTTTATGTACAATTGTAAATGTCAATAAAAAAATAAATAAATAAAAAAGCTATTAAAATTAAATCTATCGTTCCATTTACAAATTTCATCTATTTTAATAATATGGGATGTATAATTTTAGATACTTATTTTATGAGAACGTAAATTGACCCACTATCCTAAGATTTCGTAACAAGACTAGATTTTAAGTAATTTTCATTAAAATTGAAAGTACGCCCACAATTCTTAGAAAATCGTTAAAATATTTTTCAATCAGTCTACATATACATACTAAATACAATTGAAAATCTTCCTCATCAGTTTAACCTGAAAGTCGATCGAAGAATTAAATTTTGTATTTTTTGTTGTTAGACATTTCAGCAGGTTTTTAATTATATAATTATTTTTAATTGATTGGACAAAAAGAAAGAATAGTTGATATAAATTATATTTTTATTATAAATTTACGATCCTTATTAGGGTCGTATTTGAGCTCAGATATCTTCTTGCTTAGTACTCGTTCTTGTTAAATTTTTAAAGAAGCTTAACATAAAATATTCAATATCAATTTGCACGATAACTTGCGAATAACCAATACGAACGGAACGCTTCGGTTAAAGCTTGAAATAATATTTATGGACAGCTTCAACGAAAGGCAGTGCTCAACGTTGAAGTTGAGACGTTGGCAAGGCACCTGTCAGAAATAAGGCAACTAATTAGGGCATTATAATTCTTACTAATGTATGCTTTAGCAGCTATCATGTTCGTTATATCTCTACAAATTCAATATGTGTGCGTCCTAACCTAATTAATTAACAACAAGCATACTAATTGCGGAATAAGGAAACATATGCTTTATCCTCTTTTATTGCTTTTCTGTTCCTAACACATGGGTTCGATTTGAAGTCAAAGAAAAAAAAAGTCTCTGAAATGATTTAGTACGCCATTACAAAAGGATATTAATAAATAACATTATGCTAACAATAATTCGAGATCAATTTAAGATACCAGCACGTTCGGATCTTGCATATCAAACCTTTGTTTGACAAGAGTAATGAAGATAATGCCACAGATAAATTTAATGAATTTTTTTTTGTTCAGTGTCTTTGAGATAATATTAGGCTGTTTCCAGTTCGTCTGATCATGTAAACATGTACGAGAATAACTTATTGTTTGTATTAATTCAGCTGAAATGAATTATAAGGAAAGTTTTATTGAATTATAATTTTTTTTCTACCATTAGAATCGCCGTTAGTAATTAAAAAAGATGTATTTTACTACCTATGACAGACTGATAACATAAAAGACAAATATTTCAAAATCTGAATTAATTTAATTGAATATTCCATTGAATTGTGGAGAATAAACTTTCGAAAATAAATA
>NW_027107302.1:212369-212806 GCF_000696795.3 Halyomorpha halys | reverse complement strand
TTCGATGTCAGCTGACTGAGGGGACCTGCTGATCGAATGTATTTGAAGAAATGTACTGAACCCAATAAAGCCAGTATTTTACAGCAATTCAAGCGTGTCAGATCTTATTCCTTCTTTTATTTTTTTTTAGTTTTGCTTTCGCCGATACTTAAGTTATATAGATATTACTTAAGTCTGTTCTGGATCTACTCGATCAGCTGATTTGACCTGTCAGCTTACAATAGCGTTCAGACCTTAACTTTATATATTTATTTTATTAATACTATTTTTTTTTTGTTTTGTGTTTTTTTTTTAAACTTACTTATCCATTCAAGTGTTTCCGGTTTTTGTATTATATTTTCTTTTTAATCTATATGTTAGTCTTATTCTCGTAAAATGTATCTATTTGTTTGTTCTTGGTAGACTGATCTACTGCTGTGACTATGAATGTTGGTCTG
>NW_027107302.1:205499-211959 GCF_000696795.3 Halyomorpha halys | reverse complement strand
TATATATATATATATATATATAAACTTATGAGTTTTAAGTTCAACTTAAAGACTGCCATTATTGCTCAACTAATTCTCTCTCTATATATATTTGTACAGTTTTTACATGTAGTAGATGGAATTAAGCCTGATATCTCACTCTGTCAAACTGAACTCCCCCGCCGCAGTTTATGATCAGGACTCGTAAACTTTAATATTTACACAAAAATCGCTTTTCCCGACCTCTCTTTCACTAAGTACGCCATCGCCAGTTTTCTGAATACGTAATCACCGTAACTCGCTTGTTCCCTATCCATGTAAACGAATCCACTTGAAGTTCACTAATCGGCGCTTCTACGGTGGGCATCTCTTCCTGTATCGTTTGTAGTGGGTGACGATCGTATTTTGCATTTAGGCACAAGCCACAATTACCAACAGTGTTTTGACTGGTGCATTTCATACCCCTCCAGAAGTATCGACGGTGTAACGTCTGTAGAGTTTCGTTGAGCCCTCTATGGTTGGTCTTGAGTCTCCTGGGGTTCCATGTCACGCAGAATTTCAATTAACATTGTGCAATGTTTAAACGGCCTATGGACCCGAATTTGTTCCGCCCACTTGAGACGCTGAACCCAAACAACTATGTTTCTTATGTATAGGTGGTGAGTCTGTCCTACTTTCTTCACATCATTCAATGCCCTATAATCCATCGTCCAAAGATAGAATCGTAGACCGGGGTTATTTTCACTGCTGGAGTCTTCCTACAGACTTGTCACTAAGTAGTCACAGTCCATGATATAATATATGCAATAGACAAAGTAAAAATTTAAAAAAAAATCTTTTTTGTTCGGTGTGCCTTTATTTAAGAAAAGCAATATAACGTATTTTTCCATTTAGTTGTATTTGATTCAGGGTACTAAGAGTTTCTATAATTAATATCAATGAGCTAATACAATGTTAAATAAGACTGCCTATCATCGAAAAGGGTGAATTAAACAATTTTCAAAAGTGTTCTTTACTTGAACTGTATATGGTCTGAAAAATGGTTTTTGGATAAAAGACATACAATATGTTTATATTTTTGAAAACTTAGTGCATTACTGATTTTGTTTCATATAGTAAAAATAATTAATATCAATGACGATTTCAGTACAAAATACCGAATAAAAAAAATATTAAAGTACCCTATTTGTTACAAAATACTACCGTACCTAATGGCATCTAACCCAAATAAAAATTTTGATTTTTTGCAAAAACTCATTATAGTTGAAAAGAAGTCGAGAAACCAGGTACATAACACTTACGTTTTCTTTTTTAGACTTCAAGCTTTTATTTGATGTACCTCTTTAAATACAAAAGTAAATCAAACTCTTATAATGACTATGACTTCTCAAAATATAATATTAAGGAAAATAGTTTTTTCTTTTTAGTTATAAAAGATTAGAAAATATTAAAAATAGTTCTTGTCCTATTTTTTAATCTTGTTTGTAATTTGGTAATCTTTGTTCTTAATTTTTTTCTAAAACAACGTCAAAATCACACATTGGATACAAACCTCTACATTTAGCCTTTGTTTTAATTTATCTATTGATGAAGATATGATATGTACAAGATTGAGTAGGACATTTTCTAGTAAATAATTAATAAATCTGATAGAACCCTGTCAAATCCAGGTGGTTAACAAGATTTAGTTGTATAACTCACTTATTTTTATTAATTTTTAATAATGACACTAGTATAGTCGTCAAAAATAAAAAAATAAAAAGAATGCCATTTTAATTCCTTCACTGGAAAGAAATTTAGAATGGAAAAAAAAGATGTATCTGACTTGTGGACAAAGTTTTTCCTGGAGCCTCTAAGTACTCGTTACGTGACCAAGTAGAAACAATTTAAAAATGGCAGTAGATTATTGGTGTAAGGTAGAACGTGGCCTGGCTCCTTTTCCTCCGGTTGTGACTTCACCGCCGTGTCCTTAATTTAAAATTCTAACAGAAAATATTGTTATTCTTTTTTTAAAAAAAAGAATAACGTTTCTTCCTTTATGGTCCTTCATTGTTAATGAAATTCTTTCATCTAGCTAAATTCAATTTTCTTTTATCTAACTAAAAGTTTATACAAAGATAATTGTTTTCATGCACAATTTATAATTAAGTATGTAATTTTAGGTGTATTGGCAGAATTTATAAAAAATGGTTTTCATTTCACAATTACCTCTGCATTTCTTGTTATTTCTTTCTCATGGCCAATGAGATATGCTGTATTCCATTTAAAAATATATTATTCAATAACAAATACAATATTAAAGCTCGATAATTACTCAATTTCTACTCCGATCATGATAATTGGCACTTGGCTCCAGTGGTGTGAGTAATGCGAGAACAGAACATCCAAGGACATAACTTCACATAGACCATTAACGCGTGCGGGGGGAGGTATTTTACTACATTAACTTTTTTTTCTATACCTTATAGGAGCTTCTTCCACCATCGGAAGCCATGGATATCGGAGTTTTTCAGATTATCGGAAGGTGAGGAACGTTAATACCGCCGGAACTGGACAGGTGTCCCAGCTTCCATGAACCTATCCCCCGCAAGTATGTAAACAGTCTGGGGTAGAAGGAACTCGGTAAAAAGTTTATAGATGGGCGCAAAGAAAGAGGTTAATAGAAGAAGAAGAACCGGCAACACTTCAAGGAATCTCTTCCATCGGCTTCTTGGAACGGCAGCTACTACCCCTTGAGTGAATTATCATAGAAAGTACTTTGTGTATTTGGTAAGTTGTGCTTGGCTAGTGGCTTTTAAGAGACCTATCAACAATTGAGAGTTCCTACTCAAATGTCTTTCACTGTCTATCAGGTTTATCAGGGTCATCAATTAGTTAATCAAGAATAATTGAATAATTTATATATAATATTTATGTTGCTTTAAAAACCTATATTCTGGAAAATTATTTATTAATTCGAATGAAATAATTTATATGATGTCTTACTAAATCTTTTATACCCTTTACAATTTCAAGAACAATATATCTCTTTAAATGAAATTAATGCCCAAAAGAGTATGTTGCTTATGTTATTTGATCGTCAAACCCTTAATTGACTTTATTAAATCTTCAAAGTCGTCACGGTCCTTTTTATAAAATGTGGAATTCTACTTTGATACTCCTTAAATATATTCTATTCTATGGTTTACCGAAACATGTGAAGGTAGAATGATAAGCAATCAATTTCTGTATTACTTTTAGTACCGTAAAATGATGTAAGATTATTCTAGGCTACTTCCTAATTTACCAGCATATTCGGATGGATTCAGTTCAGAGATATAGGGACACATATTTCAGTAGTCTATTTCGAAGTAAGATAAAAAGTTGCTTGGCAGTAATTTTTTATTCTTGACACAAAATCGCTCCAACGAATGGGATAAAATGAGGGCTCCCAAATTATTCCTTTATAGTTTTAATTGCTTTAATCGTCATTATGAAACTATACATATAATTAATAACTACTTCAGGTAATAGATGAATAAATATAAATATTTAATTATCTGCAAAGCCATGGAAAGAAATCAATTAAATTTGCCACTGAAATCCAACCTCAACCTTTATAATTAATACACTAAAAATATATCACATAAATGTTAAGCTATATAAAATAAAAATCAAACACTTAGGCCCTGTTTCATAATAAAGTACAAACTAATACTATTAGTCTAGTAGATTTATCTTAATTCAATTACACAGACTTGTACCATAGTAACTTGTAATTTAGTATTTTTTAATTCCTGTAATATCACTAATAGTCATTCCTATAATGAAAAAAATAAGTATTAGTATTATTACCACACTAATTTCTACACTTGTATTATGAACTAATACTATTAGCTTTAATTATGAAACAGGGCCCTGTTCTGCCAAAGTGTTGAAACTTTGTTGACAATGAATTGTTTAACACATTTGTAAGAGGAATGTGATAATACTTCTTGGTTTGTACAAAGTAATCGACTAGGTGACGAACAAACAGCATTTATAACAAGCCACTTGAGAGGACTCATTTGTTGAATTCCTATTCCCACTCAATGGCACAGTCCTCATTTTACAATAATAATTTTTTTAGGAAACATTTTAAGTTAAAATAATAAAATATTATCAGCTTAAGTATGTTTCAAATAGATAAATTGTTGTTATTAGGTCAATTCCGTAAAAAGCTGCTGTTTTTTTTTTTTTTTTTTGTTTTTTTTTTAAACTGGCATTTGTGGATTCGTCGTTTTAATCGACAAACATCATTTTAAAGATATTGGTTTTAGCACAATGATGTGTATATATATATTTCTAATATAGTAAACATGTATCTGAAGTTTAACTTAACAGTTAAAAAGCATGTCATTATCAAATCTTATCAATGAATAGTAAGATTCAAAAAAACGTTGTGTAGTGGATAGGGGCAGTAGTAAACCAGAACAAATATCATAAAAAGCTATGTTTCAATTATCTTTAATCACAGTAAGAACATAATGATGTTTACACACGATCAACTGAGAATAATACATGAAATAATTTTATTTCTGACTCATCATCACTTAATAGTCGATTTGAAAGCACAATATTTTTTTTATTCCATTTCTAAAGGTGTTTGGTTTATTTCCCTCCAGTAAGAAGATGGATGGTGTGGAAGACAGTCCCGAATCCAGTGGGTGTGATGGCTGCGGAGACCAAGCAGGTCATAGCGACGACTACCGTGATCAGCTTCATGCTTCAACTTGCGATGTGTCTTGAGATGTCTAAACGTCTCTCTGGTATGCTTTTATATCGGCAGCTGAGCGATAAACCATTTTACTGCATACATCCAAGGGCAGACACACACAAAGGCTGTCACTTTGTGTATCCTTGCAGTCTAGACTTCCTAGATAGATTACTTATGAGTTTTCTTTGAATCCTAATGAGTAAGGAATGCCTCCTTTAAGTGATCTGAAACAGATAGCGTTTTGTATTAGCGAAGATAATGCAATTAGGATTGATACGAGGAAAATGATGAAAATTACTACACATAGGTTTATTATATGAATCAATTATTTTATTATCAATATGTAAATAACCATCAAATCTGATTATTAATTATTATAAATTATATCTGGTGTGTTCACTTTCACACACGACTTTTTGAACCGATTTGGGATAGAAGTATGTTACTTCTGTTGTCCATATCTCCACTAACATTGGTCCAATTAAGATCTGCATTAGTTATCAAGAATTGTGAAGAACGATCATCAAGAACTTAGGAAGAGTCTTAAATGCGAAGGAGTTTTCTTCTTCATACATGGATGAGATATGACCGTAGGAAATACCTAATTGGACGCTATTTTTAAACTGAAAACGGAAGTTAATGATGTGTTCCGAGGATCACTGTCGGGTGATCTGTGACAAAATTCAGCCAACTAGTTTCGGAGCAAAGCCTGGACGAATGGCGCAAAGACCGATTTTTTTTTCTTCTTTATTTCAAATAATAAATCAATATGAATTGTGGCCAATCATGGTCTTATTGTTAGTAGTACCTACCGAGATGTGATCAATCAATCATACAAATTATGCTGCTTAAAGGTGCCCCTTATAAGCTTTTAACTTTCAGATATATTCATAAGGGACTATGAGAATTGAAAGCGTTTTATCTTTACCCTCTCTATTGACTCTAAATTAAGCTAAAATTTATGGCACCCATTTTAGTTTTCCTTAATTATTTTTCCTTGAATTGCAATATTTCTTTTAATTAACCTCCACCAGAAATCAGGGATACTTTATATTCATTCAATTATATTCAAAATATATATATATCCTAACATTTTAATAATTTTCATCCGCATTTAACAATCACGTCATCAAGGATTAAATTTGTTCCCTTGTTTGTCTTTCTGTAGTCAATTTGTGTTCGGGCATAACCGGTCATCCGATTTTAATGACATTTTCAGGGAATTTGCAGGTATCGATTTTATCAAATTCCACTTTTAGCGATCACGCATGCATAAAGGTTTCCTGTTCTTCCCAATTATACTTCAGGACCGCTCGTCCACTTTGGCCCAAATTTACACGAAAATTGGAGGTAATGTAAAATGGGTCCAGAATCAATTTCATTATATTTCGCCCCTCTAATTTTGCTTGTGCATTGGTATACATATTTTAGGATTAGTATTGTTATGGTTCGTCATAAATATAAGTAAGAACCTATACGCACAACTAATGTCCTGAATACATGGATTCATCAACGGCAATATGCAGATTTAATTCTTAGGCGACTTTTTTAAACGTAATTAGATGATTTGCTTTATTTTTTTTTTAAATAATTTATTTATTGATATTTACAACTGTATACACATATATACAACAAGTAAATTTGATGTAGGTGGCATAGTGACATGATAAAAACATGTGGAGAATCTACCCACTGATAGAACTCCAATAACATTTCTAGAGGAGAAGATCTCGAGCCTATCTTTTC
>NW_027107302.1:170808-201284 GCF_000696795.3 Halyomorpha halys | reverse complement strand
TATTTCGAATATATTACTATAGACAGGAGTTTCTTTCTCCAATGTGATTTCCGCGTATATTGTGGTAAGTAGGGTTGTTTTAAAATAATTTCATTCTAAATATATTTTTTGTTTTAGTTCAATTTTATTGGAGGTTATCGATATAGCCTAATTGATTTGTCTAATAACCTTCCTAATCGGGATTACTCGATAATACTTCAAATGACAATTCGTGAAAAATTCAGCCTAGACGAAAGTTGTCTAGATGATTAAGAGACATTTCTACGGTGACAATGGTAGCCTCAAATTTTCGCTTATTTTTCAAGTGCTCAACATCTTTATTGCTATCTGCCCGGGCCATATGTAGCTAAGAGAGCTGAGGCGTAAATCTGGGCAATCTTGAAACTGCATCGAAGCCGGCTCGAAATAAGTCTGTGGGTCGACTTTTATTTGTGTATAAGTCCCACGAAATGTCAACTTGACCCCTAAATATGGTTAGAATAGGGTGGTAACCTGTAGATAATTCCCCCTCTCCTCCCCTTCGCATTCCAGAAGTGGCTAGGAAAGGAGAAATAAACAAAAATTTAATTAAAATAAATTTGAGCCCTCAGAGCTCTTTACGTTCAATAGTTTCCAAGAGACAGTTTTTTTCAAACAAGGAAATTTTCATCATGATTTCGGGAGATAAACCAGAAATTTTGTATAAAATTGATACGATACAACATTTATCTTTATGGTTTTTGAAAAAAAAAAAATAATAATAATTTCATCATGGCTTCCAAAATAATCCCTAATGCTTAGACTTTTATTAGATTATTAGATGAAAAAAAAATATTCATACCCCTCATCTTTCAGGGAATTAGACCTACCCAAAAATTTATATTCCTCTAGTAAGGAAAAAAAAACTTTAATAATTGTCTATTTCTATTCTCATCTTGATACATCGTGATAAGGCATATATAAAGCACTATTTCTAAATTGAAATATAAAAAAATGGCAATTGAAATTTTCTACCTTGTGATGAACAGACATATCATACTGATTTATTGGAAAGTGGGACAACTAGTCTACCGTTCGATTGGAAGAAATACCGAAATTTCAAGTTCAGCGATTGACTCATTGGCTGGCCTTAAGAGCAATGAGGTCTAAAGCTCAGGAATTCGGCTCATTAAGGGAAAGATTCGGATCATTAATTCGAAGATAAATCTTTACGAATGAGCATAAGAGATAAGGGTGGACAGTAGGACACCACGAGAGATGGTGGAGGGAGGGGCAATTAGAGGGCGCATGCGCATTAGGCAGGCGATGACCAACGGATTAGCCACTCAACGCCACCTGGATCACGCACTGCTCCTAATTAATTTTTATTTCACCTCGTCTGTTTCCTTTAGAGGCCCCCTCTCTTTATGACGTCCAGTCTTTAATAGTTCGGGAGGAAGTGCCTACAAGGTGTTACTAATTAGATCAAAATTAATTTATTTCAATTTTATTACATCTATTTTGACACCTGGTCAAATGTTTAATGAATTGAATTGGAACATAATTAAGATTATCCTTCAAGTTGACTAATTCGTAACTTTTATTCTTTTATTTTGTTTTTCATTGAGATTTACGACTGCTAATATTTAAAAAAAATATATATATAATTTGTAAATGAGGTGATACGTTACAAATCCTCTTTCCATTTTTTAATATATATAGTTTAATATATATGATAAAAATAATATATATTAAAAATTGGAAAGTGGGTTTTAAATATATAAACATACACTTTTAATTTATTTTCATCAGGTGAAAGGGTTTCTTACTAAATCAATTTAAATTTAAATCATATAGTTTATTGAATCGGTTTTTGAGGAAATGCTTTCATCTAATAATAATCTTCTTTTTTTTTTTTTTGGATTTATTGAATAATAATAATGTAAGATTCCACAATCAAGGCCAATTTGTATTAGAATTCTAAGTATTCATTCACACCATATATACAAGATACAATATGAATATATACAATAAAATAAAAAGACAATAATAATAAATTACTGATGTAGAGAAATTAAAACAATGTAATAATGGTACTAATTAATCATAATAATCTATAATCAAACTGATAAAGAAAAAAAGAAAAATATTACTATACTGGAAAAAGAACTGGGCTGGTTTTACAATGAAACAACTCAAAAATATTTCGCTATATAGAATATCTCGTATTAATGGATACTGTTTTTTTGTTTTGTTTTTTGGAAGAGAGACCTTTTTTGATATATCGATGTATCCATAGCAATTGTTGCTTATTAGTGAAATCTATTAAAATAAGTTAAATTGATACTGGCGATTAGTCCGTACTTTTTATTACTTTTTTACATGATACTATGTTGATGTTTATATTACATAGTTGTCACAAAGCTAAAAAAATATCGATTATTTCCTTGGTTTATGGATGAAATCCCAGTTTTATTTGCATTCAGAATAGATTCTGCTAACCAGTTGGGTTTTCAGATCCTTCCTATTTATCTCATTATACGTTTAATTGACCCAAAATCTAAAACATCGACTAATAAAAAAAAATTCCTTTCGCACTTTGGAACATTTAGTTTCCAATAAGAAATCTCACAAAAAAACTGACTTTAATATATTATAGAAGGGCTCAAAATGATTCGCAAGAAAGTTGCTTATTGTAGTATATTTAGATTTATCCATTGATAGTTAGTTCAACACTAAACCTTTTCATTTTCATTAATATAATGATAGCTACTAAGAATAGTACTATGAGTAGTATTAATTGTACCTGTGGACTAGAACGGATATCTATTTTTTTAATGCATATAACTGTAATCCTACTGTGTAGTCCTTCAGAAATTATCGTTATGATCCAAGGTCAACAGAGGCAGTAACTATCCAATGATAAAAGCTAGAAGATGCATTTGAACATAGTTTTAAGAGTGAAGCTTAGGGCATCTGACAGATATTATCATTCGCTGTACCACATTTTAGACACTAAGACCTTGAAAACTGAACTCGATATCTTCGTAGAGAACAATTCCCTTCAGCTAATCTAATCATAACTAACCCCACTAAAAATATTTAATTGTGCGGGTGGAAAACTGCAATGGGTCAAACCCACTTTAATCAATAAGTCTCCTGGAATCAGGAGATATAGGAGACGCGGAAGAAAGATGCAAAAGTTTCTCAAGAGCCATGTTCCGGAGCTCATAAATCATGACTTGCATAACCTGAGCAAACCATAACTGTATTTCTTGAAGATCGTTGGCAACACTAACACAAATATTATCAGAGTAATAATCTATAACATGAACATGGGTTAATGTAGCTGAAACCTGTGGAATCGCAAGCAAGGTGTGGTAGAGTAAAGTAACCGATGATATAAGGCCTATCTTCATTGTACTACTAGTCTTTGTCACTGGTCCATTTCTTATTTATTTCAATAAAAAGTTTGTTAAGTATTACAGTTACGACTATTACTCCTACTTAAATGACTTAAAAAATTACTGTGCACAAAGAAATAATAATAATAATGAATTGCAAAAATAATGTGCAAATTAATGGTCAAATAAATAAATTTTATGTTGAAAGTGAGAAACAAAGATGGAGAGGGAAAAGGAAAGATGAAGAAAGAGGATGATGGTGAAGGATGGAATGATTAATAAAACTGTTCTAAGGACAGAAATGCTCACTGGAAAATAAGTTATAACGTGACTGTGTTTTATTACATATAATTGTTTATATCGTAGTTTATATTCAACTCCCAATTATGGTTATTTAGGCAATGAGTACTCTGTATCTAAGACACTTTTGTACATTTTTTTTTTTTTTTTTTTTTGAACTTGCAGTATTTAAAAACAATTTCTATAACCATTTTTCACAATAAATAGCAATAAAAACTAGTATAATAATTATATTATTTCAAAATTTTTTGAGACAAGGTAATTATTTATTAAATAAATCAAAAATTAGTATCTAATTCTGTCTCAACACTTTATTTTTCACTACTCCAACGTTTCGGCCATTCTAGCCATCTTCAAGGACATCTTCAATACAAACTCTTCCTCACATTAATTTAAAATTTCTTTTGCAGGCTATTCTGCCCAGGTCATTTCCTTTATTATAAGTTCAAAACCTATTTATTTAAAATCATTAACATTTAATTTTCCTCTATTAGATTATCAACAATTAAATACACCACCATATAACAAACACCACAATATTTAATTGTTGATAATCTTATAGAGGAAAATTAAATGTTAATGATTTTAAATTTTAAATAAATAGGTTTTGAACTTATAATAAAGAAAATGACCTGGGCAGAATAGCCTGCAAAAGAAATTTTAAATTAATGTGAGGAAGAGTTTGTATTGAAGATGTCCTTGAAGATGGCTAAAATGGCCGAAACGTTGGACTAGTGAAAAATAAAGTGTTGAGACAGAATTGGATAATAATTTTTGATTTATTTAATAAATAGTATAATAATTTAACTCTTTCTAACAGGTCTGGTTCCAGAACGCTCGGGCCAAGTGGCGGCGGAACCTGATGCGGCAGGAGGGGGGCGGCGCGGCTAGTTCTGCGCCGCCCCTCATCGTCACGGAAACCGTCACCTCGCTGGAAGACCTCCGTCACCACCAGGCCCTCCAGTTTGGTGACATCTACTAGCCTAGGGTCTCGTCCCTCGGAGAGCATTGCTAATGTAGTAATAATTATGTTGCACTCATTCCATAATCAGATAGATATTGAAGTTTCAAGTGTTCCTTATCCTTCTATAGTACCCTTAAAGTCTCATTGTTCATATTTTTATTCCAACAACAGCTTTTTTTAATTCAACTTTGTTTGTTATTTATTTAATCCACAGACATGAATTTTAATTAATAAGATACTATGAAAATTATAAACCTCTTCCCAACGAAAATTGATAAATATCGAAGATAAAAGTCTATCCCCATACATCTCAGCATGCTACAAGGGCAGACAAATACATAAGTAGAATACATATCATAAGTTTTGACCTATATCAATGTGCTTTTAATAAATATATAAATTTAGTTTTATGTTTTGCTTTATACCTTTCAATTTCTTTTATACCTTAATATGAGAGCCATCAATACTTTCAAAGGTTTCAATTGTTGACACAGAAATGTTAAATAATTTATTTCTTAACGGTAGGTATATAAATATCATTCGATATTTCTAATAAACCTTACAAACCCGAATTATTCTTGTATTATTATTAATAATAATTATAAGTACACTAAATTACGTGAGATTGATATCCGTAACTAACTCTAAATTAACTGGTTAAAATATAATTTTTAAATTATATTAATTAACAATTAATATTAAAGTTAAAGTAACATAAACAAAAAAACTATTAATTTTGCTTTTACACTCACTTACTTATACATGGAACACCTATTAAGGGAAAGTATTGTGTTCTTGCAAAATTGAGAATTCAAATTTTCAACGGAAACGCAAGTATTAAAGTCTCCCAAGACCAAAACACCTCGTCTCTAAAAAGTCATTGTGCGAACTGCAAAGCTCAAAAATAAAAATTAGAATGAAACTGAATCGATTATCATATTTCAGAAAATGAATGTTCTTTAACGATTTCGATTAAACTCAACATTTCAATGTACAATTAAATGGTTTTTAATATCAGCTAGGCCTTTTTGTCATTGGAATTATCCGATAGGGCTTGAATAACGAATTTCTAAAAACAAAAATAAACTTTTTTTGATTCGGTTAAAAAAAATATATATTTTTATTTTATTTTTTTTAATCGAATCAATAAAAATTAAAAAAGAATCAAAAAAATAATAATAATAAATTATTTTTACCTTTGTTTATTTTTAAAAAAATTAACATTTCTCAATGTTAGCAATCATAAACAATTGATAGATTAAAAATATTACAGAATTTCATGAACAACTGAGGAGAAAAATGAAAAAATAGAGTAATACGATTCGAAAGGGAGAAGTAAAAAACGACCCGACCTATATCGATTCCATTATGGCTTATATTTTGTTAAACTGTTGTATTCTTTGCAGGAACAAAAGTAATATTCGTTATTTCCACCTAAATAAATTTGAAATACAAATTTTTATAACAACAGAAAAATAAATCTTCTCTGGTATTTAATTTTTTTTTTTTTTTCGAAAATCGTAACAATATCAGTAACATCAACATAAGTCTACTAATCTACACTAAACTTGGTGCCAAATATATATTTATATATTTTCCGCACAAGATTTCATATTAAAAACCTATGTATAAATTTTCTAGTGTGACTACAAGGAGAGACGAAGCCAAAAAAAAAATTACTCTTTTTTTATCAACCTTATGTTACATCAATTCACAGACAGTTGTTTTCAATAGGTTATGACGATTCATAGACGCTAATTAAGAAAAAAAATAAATCTTAGCCATCACTTTGATATAAATTGGACATTAAATGTTTGAGGAACATCTTAACAATTACAAAGTGTATTGTTAATCCTAAGATATTGTATATATTTGTAGAGATATAGCTATTAGTTTTAGATATAGCAATTAAACATTAATTATTAAGGGTAGATAATATTTAATTTACTATTGAAATAAATTAACACATTTTTTAAAAATTTTAAATCTGAGATATTTGTTTCAATTTTCGATCCCATTGAGAATACACCATAAGCTGCAGTAATACCTGCACAATAAAACAAAAAGTTGCTACCGAAATCAATGCATCTATGCATGAATTTGAAAGCAACTTCAACGGATGCTTATCGGATTATTTGGTTTCAAATGATGTCTTGAATGCTCCAGAAAGCAGTTGAGGTCATAAGATAAGCCCATCAGATGATAAAGTTGACTGGGAGGATGTTTAAGAACTAATAAAATCCTAAGGTAAGTGTATCACAGAAGCAAACCTAACAGAAATAGACCAGAGGTAATTAAACGTATTACTTTTAGAGACCACATTTAAATTAGGTCGTAACAAAAGAGGCCGCTTAATATCTTTTATATTTCATTCTCTCTATAGGAATCTAACCAACATTATTCACTCACGGCAAAGAGTAAGATCTTTTTATGAATAAATGATCCATTTAAAAACAGCTCCCTCGATCTTTATATTCCCAGGACCGTAATTTATTATTAAGAGACACCTAAAGCTCTTATTAAATAGTTATTGAGGAGAACCTCAATGCTAGTTTCTAATATTTTTATTTTTAAACCCCCGACCTTCTTTCTTCGAATTTAAACTATCTTAGCAAAGTTCTAAGATATATCGTAGAAAAGCTGATAAAATAAAACAACTTATATACCACGAAAATTCATTGCAAAAATAAATTATATCCGGAAATTCTTTATATCTATTTTTTTACTCTGCTTTCGTTGCTGTGTAATCGTCGGACATTCATACAAAGGGGTTGCACATAGACTTCTAAAATGATGACAAAAAGGTGAGAAATCTTCATACTGTAGAAGAATTTTTAATTTTATTGGAGAAAACGTGGTTTTCTTAGAAAATCTTTTAAAAAATCTTGGTTAGTGGCACTGAACTACATTTGTAGTTAGATATTCCTCCTTAATAGGGAGTGGGTAGCTCATCGGAAAGGGATTGTGTTACTAACTCCAAGAATCCGGGTTCGAATCCGGCTTTGACAGATAATTATTTTATGTTTCATTATAGCCGTGAGTCAGCCCTGTGTGTACGGGGGCCTCACAAAGTGGCTACCCTTAGATTAAAATTAAAATCTGTACCCCTACAATCCATGAAGGGTTAAGGGTACGGTACTACAGATATTAACCCAATTTATGAGGCGGGGTGGATCCCAGGAGGGCTCCATAATCCACAGGATTGACTCACGGTTACAGTGTAGCAGAGAATAACTGAAAATAAATATCTGCCACAGCCATATTCGAACTCGGATTCTTGGAGTTAGTAACATAGTGCCTTACCAATAAGCTAGCTACTCCCTATTAAGGGGGAATATCTTACCAAAAATGTAAAAAAGTAATAAAAAAAATCTTACCACAGTGCCACCGAGCTCCCTCCAGTGGGTGCTCGGTATAAATCCGGCGGTTGAGCATAATCTTGAAAAAATCATCTCCTTGTATATCAATTTTTGTAGTTTTAAGTAGGTTCTCTAATTTCTCAACTGTTTGAATTTTCAAATTATTGACAGGTGGTGATATCCCCTCATCCGTATTTGCCCTATAGCGGCGTCCCTATATCCTTTCACAATAAACTTCAAACTCATCTGGAAATTCGTTAGCACCAGGCCTAAAAAGAGAATGTCCTCGTAACCTTCTTCAAAAGAGTAATCAATCATTGAAGTCCTGCCAATAGCAAGCCTCTACGAATGCCGTTTTCGAGTCATGTATTTCCTGTGCGGCATATGTTCCCTTTTTAGGTTAAAATAAAATTTAATCACATTTGACTCCTTAATTGTTATCTATTATAATTGCAGCCTACAGACGATTATTTTAGCCAACTGCTGGGCACGTGCGACCGCATAACACACCTCCGCCGCCGCCACAGACTGTTATCCTCAAAAGAGACGAACGGATGAATTGATAAAAAGGAGTGACGCTATTATAAAGCCCTTTGTTTCGTGTGATACCAAATGACAAGAGCTACAGAGTATAATGATATGTAATTATAGTGGAGGCTGTGGCTGCGTGCCAGAAGCAGGAAGGCTGATAAGGATCCTTCACGACATCTTCAGGGCGGAAACCTACGTTGCGTCTGTCATCATTTATACCTAGCCTCAGGTGACATCAGCGAGTGCCATCAACTTCCGTATCCTCCGGGCATCTAGGTGCTCATTGGCTTCGGCTATAAGGAAATTACAGTGCCCAGTCCGTTATATTTAGAAAGGAAGTTTTGAATCCAGATCTGCTCAATCCAACCTACATCCATCATGTTCTGGAATGACAAAATTAATGGGACATATGAGTCAATAAAAACAAACTTTTAAGTGTAAATACAAAAAATTAAAGGTATAAGTTATTTTTTATTTATTTATATCATTGTTTACAATTTTTTAATTACAACACTTTTTAATAACTAATGAGAGCTGCTTCTAATAACTTCGAATACATCATAATAGCTGGATATGTTTTATTACTTTATTTATTTTTTCTTTTACTCATTTAAAAAATTACCAGATTTTTGCTTCTATCGGTCGGTACAAAAATAACACGTAAAAATGATAGGCATAATTAAAATTTAAATATTACAGTTTAGGCTGGCTATTAGGGCGTTGTGGAGGCTATACAATTTTTAAAGTAAGTAAAATATAAATTGATCTAAAGTGATACAATTAATATTTTAATTAACAACTAATAAAATGAAAATAAAGTAAAAAATAAAATAAAATGATAACTATTTTTA
Organism: Halyomorpha halys; assembly: GCF_000696795.3. Lineage (NCBI taxonomy): Eukaryota > Metazoa > Arthropoda > Insecta > Hemiptera > Pentatomidae > Halyomorpha > Halyomorpha halys. Next base: position 191,917 of record NW_027107302.1, on the reverse strand, counting down.
AAAAATTAATAAAATGAAAATAATTGAAAGGATTTTGATGTGATTAATAAAGCAGCAAATTTAAATTTGCTTCAGACTGACATGTTAAAAAAAGAAAATTAAATAGTTATTCCTTACCGAAAACGTCCTTAAACTTGTCCATAAGGGCTGAATATCTTAAAATTCCAATGTGCATCTCACCACTTGTATTCAATACCTCATTGACGGTATTAAGATAACCAGGAGTGCCTAAGTCAAGTTTTGTGTCTGGTGAAACGCAAATTTTCTAAAATGTTATGTATATATTATATTACAGATATAATATTTATCTTACATATAATGTCTTTAAATTATTGAGATAACAAGCATATATTGTTTAGTAAAATTGATTTTGTAAAAATTAAAAATTGACTCCAGTGTCATTGCAACCCTCACAGATATCTTTCTCCGACATCAGTTCTCCATAGCTTAACATTTTCTAGTTAAAACATTTTAAACATATTATTTGTTTTCAACCTTTTCGTAATACTAAAGAGTATAACACTACAATCTTAGATAACACTTCAATTAAGCTGCAACAAAAACTTAGTCATTCTTAAATAATTATAAATGTTCTGAATGTTATTCAAACGTCCTTGTTTAAATTTTTATGTGTTTTAAGCAAAGATTAATAATATATCTTCTTTGTTAATAATGGAAACCATTTTCTCATTTATGACATAATTTTTGATAAACATTAATGCCTTTCATAATGTACCTTGACCCTCTCTTCTTACTTTTCATCCAGTTTGAGAAATTCTACACAAAGATAAAAAATGGAATGAAAAATATCTTCATTATTCTTATATCGTCATTAGAAAAATTTATAACATTTAGTGCTATCCAGGTCGCTGTGGTTAAGCTAACTTATATATAAATCATTAATACTAATACATTTACATGGAGAGTAACTCAACACCAAAACAACTAAAAAGGAGTGAAAACTACGTTAAATATTTTAAGATGGCACATGAATGACTCCAATTAATAACTATAGTTGGAGGAGAGAAAGGTATTTGAAAAGAATAGATTTCAATGAGGGAAGTATTTGTATGATGGAAGGAGGCAAGGAAAAACTGACAATGAAAGGAAGGGTAGAGTCAGTTTAAGTCAGCATAGTAGGGAATTATCTCTAATGATTCGCAAAACAAATCCTATTGAGCAACATAGCTTCGAGTTCATCCGAGAGTTGGCCGTACACGAGACAGCTATTGTCAAAGTGGGGAGAAATAGGGGAGGATAATGAGAATTGGTGAATTTAAGGAGAAAAAGATATCAGGTACGGTAGAATTTCTTAAGGATTGAAACATTTTAACGGGAAATTTGGGAGATGTGTGGTTTTTTAGAACAACTTTTGGTTAAAAGTTATTAATTGGTTTTTGACTGATGTATAGAATGGAAATGAGGTTATTTTCAAGGGGCCGTTTGTAGCCGACCATGTTAAAGATGGCGCTTTACTTCGTAACTGCCGGCTGACTTTTATTTCTGTGGTGGTCCCACGAAAAGAAAACTTGACCTTCACAGTGGTTAGAATAGAGTGGTAATCTGTAGATGACCTCTCTCCCTAACCCCCTCCGTATGTCCCCCATAAAAAAAAAATAATAATAAAGGGTTTCTGCTTTCGATGTGGACCCAATATTTCTGATGTTAACTATTTCGACGAGCTGAATGCTAATCGAATTCAATTTTTTTTTTTAATGGAACACCTGTCAGGGATATATGAAAACAACTAAGATTCGTCTTTCGAAATTATTACTAATAGTCTAATTACGAAAACTAACTTCAAGTAATCACTTCTAGATGCTATGATTACTACAAGTGGCTCACGATCCTGGATGCACCTGCTGCCTGCAAGGGGGAAGGGAAGCAGCTTAACAGCTCATAATAGACCTATTTTCTAGGACCATTTTTGTTCACGTATTACTGTAAGAAATAATGTTATATTATTATTTTAACACATTTCAAAGTAACATTTTAGAGCTGTTACTATGAAGTATCAATAAATTTAGTTTTTCATTAAATATTTTAGTGAATTGAAATTAACCTACTTTTTAAAATTAGGAACACGTAAATAAAGTATACAATGAAAAACATGTTTTACCTTTCACCAAATTAACATATTTTCAGTTTTGTAGCATAAGAGCCTCCGCCAAGGATTTAGGACTGATTCCTTGCATATTATCAGTCGAATTAGATGGAAAATTATCTTTATGCTGAAAAATTTGTCTGTCAGATTTAGTAGATAGAAACAGCTCTTCGAATATACTTATAATACAAAAAATGCTCCTATTTTAATACAGTTGTATTTACTTCAATATATGTTGTAAACAATCTTTAGCATGAGTTTTTTTTTTTTTTAATTTCCAATAATAATGTAAATTTAATAATCCAAATGTCTTAAGTGTCACTGATTTGACTAGTGGTTGCAAACCAATTATTTGTTTTTTAAAACACTACTTGGACTAATTCCACACGAATTAGACTAACAGCTTGTAAATTGGTAGTCCTAGAAAGCTTTACAGTATAATCAACTTCTCAACTATAAGCAACGGCAGCAACAAGTCGTAACAGTCAACAAAAAGTCAACAGACCAATTCAATGTTTTTTTACGACGCTTTTAACTTATCGATTTACTGGCAGTTCCAAATGTTTGTTATCATTGACCATACATTCATCAATCTTTACATTCAAAGACCAAATGAAATACTGTGACAGATATAGTCTGTTGCGGTGCAAGAGAGTACACTAACATTTTTTTAGGAGAGGAAAGGAAGAAGGAGAAGTTTAATTTATATCACTAAGGCAAGTATTGCTAAAAATAATTATTACTCAAAATACAAATGAAAATCACCTATCAATATTTCTTTTTTTTTTTTCTAGAAACCCTTAATCTGAAACAAAACAAAAGAAATAAAAACACATTCATATAATACAACCTATGTACAAATCCATATGTACAACCTTCTGATATAGCTCGTTGTACTGTAGCGAGAGGTACATTTTAAACAGTTTATGTAGTAGTGTGGTGGGCTGCATTGAATTTCCATGGGATAGATCTAAACTGTTGGGCACACTTGAGCATTGCCTTTGCCCTATAACTAAAAATTATCACTAACTTAGCCTAAATATGAGTGTCTCTGTTGCACTCGTATTATGTTTGGTCCTGCAACATGCATTGTTGCCATCTTGGTTGTGTGTCCTGAACAGTGGGTTGATGTTACTTTTCAGCGAGTCTAAGAACATGAAGTGCCTCCGTTATATATATGTAGTATATAGTAGTATATACTCATTATATAGTATATACTACTTGTAGTATATACTCAGGCACAGTCAGTAGACCAAATAGCTCGTGAAGTTGTTCAGGTTTCATCTTCTTCATTGACGTAGACCTCACCATCGTTCGCAGCACGACCTGAAACTGTTGAAGATGGCGTTGTGTTCCGTATAAAAGAGCTGGTATTATAATACTTATATTAATAGGTATTACAATACCCAGTATTGGACCTAGTATTGTAATATATTGACTCATCAAATACAAATATTATGCGGTAAAAATAAAAATTGTATAAATAGATTTGGCAAGAGATACATGTATATCTCCGTATATCATCATCATCATCATAGTCATTCCCTCATCTAATAATGTGAGGTGTGAGGAACCCGCTTTTAGGGTCTGGCCCACTTTATAAGAATCTCCGTATATATACATGTATATACCTGCATACACCACTGTGGACATCAAAAGACATTTAAAATACAATAATATGCCTACAAAAGGTTCTGAATGAAGAAAGAAGTGGAAAAGAATAAAAATCAAAGTGAAAATTATTTCAAATTTTGTTTTCTTTTTTTTTTTCACTAACAAAAATATGTGAATAATTAAAACGTCTAGTAAACTCGTACAACTATCTAAACAAAAATATCAAAAAATTTAAACTTATAATTAGATTTAACTATAAATCCTATTCTTGTGCCATTTACAATATTTTTATATTATGTATAATCTTTTTACTTTCTTGAGACTCGTTATTATTGTTTAAATATTTTTTTAAAAGTATAATAATGTAAATTGACTGTGATTAAAAGTATTAATTTAATGTGAAAAATTTACAAAATAAGATAATTTTGGACTGCAATTATTGACCTCTGCAGAAAAGTTTGCATAATGTTTTTTAAAATTGATGTGGTTCCAACTTCGTATTTCAGATTTTCCTTGAGGATGACCGAATAGGCCAAATTTTTGGACTTATAAAGAAATATAGATTGTTTTGAGACTTAAACGGGAAAAAATTTATTTAATTTAAACAATATTTTTAAAGTTAGAAAATGGTCACTTTATATAAATTAACGTGATGTGTATAAAGTTGTAAGAACTTAAAATTATAGGATTTTGTTCAATGTAGCTGTAGACAATTGAATATCATATCAACGTGTTCTGGAATGGTTAATCCCGAGTTTTTAATAAAATAAAATAAAAACTCTTCCACTTTTTCTTGCAATGTTTCTTCTGATTGGCCTGGTGCATGAAATTTTAAATTGTATTAATAATTTTAAACTTTCTTTTAACAGCAGATTTGTTTCCTAAAATTGGTTCGGTTTAGTCGAAATAAAACTAAGAAGGGTATTAATAAAAGTAAGGTTATTGGTTAACATTCTATTATTCATTATTCCTTTCCTACACCCTAGTCTCATTTTCATCAATCCTAAAAATTTCACGGACAACGCCTTTAAATTTTTTAAAACTCAAAACATTTGAGTAAAATACAACTGCTCGATTCATTTGCCTTATCTTGTAGTAACAGCTTACGAAGCTAATTGTTTCCCATTCATTATTAATTTTAGTACCACCAATGGGTGGTTCCTTCCCAAGATTTTCAAGCGTATATGAAACATACTACATATTTACTTATTGTATTATTTTGTACAGTTGTAAATTACAATAAATAAATAATTAAAAAAAAATATATATATTATTAATTTATATTTGGTTACCCAAAAAGGGACATTTTTTGCCGTTATAAATTAATTTATTTCGTTTTTAGGTCCTAATTCATTAATGCAGTGTACTGAAAACACGACATTAGACTAAATTTTTCAAACTTGAAACCATAATAGAGCTGGGCGAGTAAAACTGATCGTTTAATAGTTCCCGAGATAGTGCTTTTGAAAAATCAACCTTTTATTTCTATGATGGTCGCGGATACTGTCAAAAAAGATACAAAAATAAACAAAACATAGTTATGTGTGCAAATTATAAATTATTTTTATTATAATTGAAATAAATTATCTTTATATTTATTACAAATAAATATGTTCTGTTTGTATGTGCACCTTTGCTGACTGCATCCCGGCCCATCTTCTCCTCATATCTATCTGCGGTCAACAATTAATAACTCACTTTAATTACAAAGTAGATGATCATTAGGAACTACTTTTTGACAAATTTACCGAGCTCCTAATTGAGTAGTAAGAGATATATGAAGGTACATTAGTTTCCTATATATGAAAACATTCTCGAAATGATCGATAGGTTGGATTTTTTATTTCAGAAAAAAACGATTTTTTATTTCCGATCTTACCTAACTGAAATAGTTCAATATCGACATTATCGAGTAAAGTTTAAAAGTATTATTTTTCTTGAATTATTTCAAAATAGAAAATATAAACCAAACGTTTACAAAATTTAATTGGATTGATGATATAAAATATAATTTGATTTCGATCGATCTAAAGTGGGCTCCTGGTCTATTACATAACAGGTTTAAAAATAACGAATAAGCATGAAAAGTATATTGAGTATAGAAAAAATATATCAGCAGAAGAAAATTTCTGAGTATTGTCCAGAATACTCATCGTCCTCCGATCAGAGGTGGTATTATATCAGTGATTGTTTAAAGACAGTAGTACAAAGTAACTTAATTAAGTTATAGTTTGTGCATTTAAAGAGTTAATTACATATTTATATTTTATATCTAAATTCAATGCAATTCTCTTTGATTGACCCTCGGCACACTTGATTCACCGTTTTAAAACCGATTCCCGTCGGGTTTAAAACCGGATCCCTTACAAGCAGGATTCGAGCCACAAAAAAGTTTCGACAGAATAAGACATAAATCCATCAGTGCCAAGGTAAAGTTTATTGTTTACAATAGATTGTAGAAGGCAAATGAAAACATACATTTCCAAGAGAGAGAACTATTAGTTCTGAGATAAGACCGGCTACCCGTAGTGAGATAATTGTTGGCGGGCATGCAATACTCCCTATCCGGACCCCACGCCATATCCCCCGGTGCTACCCAAATCACTGTTGGCCTTTATATGTTCATGGGTATTTTAGTTTTAATTGCTGCTATCTTAAGTACAAGTATAGTCAAAGAATGATTTTTAACAAATTTCAGAGCAAAATTAATAACTGAATAATATTAAGATAGTATTTATGTCGCTTTGCTCCTCAGAGTTACAAATAATGACAACATCCCATACCTTTCAAATAATGTGAATCTGAAATTGAAGGATATAATCCTAAATGGGCAATGTAAGTAATTTATTACCTAATGAAGGTGGTCTCGTGGCCTGCATTTTTTTCATACCTCTGCACTCTCCCAGGAGTGTTTCCAATCATCCGGTGTCTCCCAATTACTTTGCGAAACCTCCCATAGATGAACATCATTCGACGCTATATGTTCAGGCGTCAGTTTTATAATTATAACTATGATTTAATTGTAATAAACTTATTTGAATATAAATTTTATATAAAATAAATAAATATATGAATAGCCTTCTAATATAAAGTAAATTTCATAAAAATTAAATAGTGCTCAGCTAATACTCATAAGTATTAATTTACAAAATATACCAAAATAATGGATAATAAAACCCATTACAAAGGACTAAACTGGTTTCCATAAACATCTAAGCTAAATAATAATCAATTTCTCCTATATAAGAGAATTTTTTTTAATGTGAGTTTCAAGTATAGTTGACGTGATAATGAGAAAACACACCTTCAAAAATAAAGAAGATGTCGCACAAAATTCACTTAAAACTACTATAAAATTTACTTAAATTTACAATATATAATAACCTTTGTAATATTCATTTTACATAAGTAGTACTTATAAGTTGATTGTTTTCAAATCCTGCATTTTTGAGTGGTGTCACTTTTCTTGTAGAAGTATCTTTTGTTACTGTCAAATAGTTAAGTTATCCTTTGTAATGGTATATATTTCATTTAACAATAAATTCATTATTTTAGATAAATAAGGTCGTAAACGGTTTAATCCTAGATGACTAATCAATTTTAATACTACGGCACTACAAAATTGGTCAGATGGGGAATTTAATAATTGGTTCAAATTTCACTAAAAACTAAAACTTAAGCAGAATTATCCAAATTTGTTAGAAAAATGCACATTATAAGCCGATTCCCTAATGAACGATAATGTAATATATTTATTGGTGAGCTTAAAATTTTATGATTTTATTTTGTTTCTAATTTGTTTGTATTTCTATTATTTTTTGTGGTGTTTTCTTCTCGTTTACGTATACGTTGCAGTTCATTTACTTTTTATATTACTTGTTAAATTATTGGTTTTAATTAATTTCCTGTTAATAATTTTTGTTTAATTGAATTTTATTCACAAATAACTAACCAATAATGAAAATAATATTTTGGATTTTCTTTATAGGAAGTTAGATAAATTAATTTCTATAAATTTTTGAGATTAAAAACTTCCGAAAATGAATATAAACTACTTTATATTTTTCTTCATAGTCGTACACCGTTTCGGGACAATAGTCACCTTAATAATCTCCATACTTGTCATACTTTCAACTTCACTATGGAAAAGTGGACAGTTTATATTCACCTTTGGAAGTTTTTTAACCTCAAAAATTTGTAGAAAACAATATTAAACCACATTTCTTAGCTATCATTTAGTATGGTGCTAAAATGATTTGTCATTAGAACATTTAGTGTTTTATTGTAGTTTTTTTAAGTATACCGTGAGTCAGTTTCAAGGTTTATCTTGAATTACATTATCTATCAATTTAATTTAAAAAATAAATTCTTAACAATCTTCACAGTTATTAAAATATTTCTATTATTTAAATTAAAATTATATTCTGCTTAAAATATGCAAGAGATTTGATCTGGTTTAGTGTTTGGCTAGATTTTTATAAAAATTGAGGGAAATTATGTTTTAAGATCATTACTGCATATCAATAAATTTATTATTTATAATATAACTTCGCCACAATGATATTTTATTATTGTTACTATCCACAGTAAAAATTTTCTAGTCATCATAGAAAATAATGTATTAAAAAAAATGATTGCTGTATTAGAAGCTGCTACCACTTAAAATAAAAATTAAACAATTGATAAAAGTTGAGACTTGTAATTGCAGGTCTAATTTGTAATTTTAAGCAACTTACATTTTAATTGGCTAATTTATTAAAAATTCTAAAAATTATTATTTCAACACATAATGCCTTCTGGTTTTTGTATAACAGATAACTGTTACATGTTTCTAAAAAAAAAAAATGATCTTAATTATTACAAAAAACATAAATATAATCTTTTTAAATATCACACCATGTTAAGATCGCTTCGTATTTCTAAATTATCTGATAACTAGTAGTTTGATATTAATTTTTCATTAATTGATTTACCTTCAATCTGCCACAGTATCTTCTGAAAACAGTTTTGTTTTTTTTAAGCTATATATTGGCTATATATTTATTAAGAACATACCTTGGGCATTATTGTTTATTATGTACAGATCTTCACAATAAGTCTTAGTAAAAATATGTTGTATATTTTGGACAAGAATTTGACCTCAATTCTTAGTTTGAAAGTCATATTAAACTTTACATAGTAATAACTACATTATATATAGTACATTATATATAATACATTTTATTTTATACAGAAATTTTTCCTTAAATCAGATTATATCCAAAAATTTTATTTTTATCAGTTAATCTCAAAGGAAAGAAAAAAAATTGTTTTGTTTATTATAAACCACGTAAAGATATGCCATTTCTGTAAAAAACATATGTAACATAAAAATTCATCTACATTTTTATGGTTCGCCCTAAAACAAATAAAAATCTATTTACCACTATTTATCATTAATAAACCTTGGTTCAACTATTATCTTTGTTCACCCTTGAAGAACCTAATCCCTGAGAATGACAGTGACCTAGATGATACAGGTAAGGACGATATCAAGAATGACATCGATAAGGGGGTCGTGCTGAAGAACCGTGGGACGGGCTGCTGCTCCAGGCTCCCGCTCAAGCTTCTCAGAACAATCGTCCATGTCTCCAGGCTGCCTCCAGAAGAGCTGAGGGCTGCTTAGCTAGGCAAATTTTATGTTGTATTTGATTTTTAACTAAGATAGAAAAAAAGGAAGGGGTAGCCTTCTGGACTTCTGGACAGATTTTGGTAATTAATTCCTTATCTTGTTAAAATCTATCATGCATACCTAAACAGATTAATTATGGTAGAGAAAATATTTGTTTATATACACATCTACTTTACATGTATATAATATTGTTGTTGTTATTATTTAATAAAAGATACTTTATTTATTGAATGATAGTATTTCGATCTTCCGCAATCAAGGGCAATGTGTATATTTATACAAAATTGAAAGATAAAAATATAGAATTATTACAGATCTAAAAATAATTATATCAATATAATAATAATCTTATTAAATAATATAAAATAATATAAACACGAGGTAAATAAAATAATTCCATCTTTACTTGCATTCATAACCATATTTACCAGCCATGGGAACTCAGAACCAAGGTTTGCGATTCTTATGTGGAAGGCAAAGCTGCAATCAAAGTGGTCCTAGCGCTTCTCTCCCATCCACGCCATAAGTATTGAAGGCCATTGGGGACTGAGTGAGAGCGCTAAAGCCACTTACGCTTAGGACTTAAGTGGAGAAACTAATAACTGCCAGAATTCCAGTAGTATATTCACAAAAGGCCTTGGGGCCACTGTATGTATAAAATATTGAATATATATTAAGTATGTAGGGTAAAACTCAAACTGTTTTTAGTATGAAGGTACTGCTTCTGGACCAAACGCTATTCTAGTTGATATGTCCAGCATCAAAGCTCGACTGGTTTACCTCCTAACCCTATGAGGAGTAGGTACGCATTTCATTGGGACTGAGTGTGCCCCAAGAAGGTCCCATAAACTATTTCAGAGACGATATGACATAAATAAAACTAATTTTTACAGAACCAGAAACTTTTTTAAGGATAAAATAATAAATAAGTATAAATAAAATAATTAAGAATAAATAATAAATAATAAGAATAAAATAGTAAATAATTTTTATAGAAGAAGAAACTTCCTACTATCCGCAGGAACTTTCAAATCAGAGAGTAAAGCTTTGTAGAGCTTTATCTCAACAACACTATACACACCTACGAAAGTAAATAGTCAGTTAAGGTGCGATTCCTATCTTGTATTACCCATCCCTACAATCCTCCCCGAAGGTTGAAACGGCAGTGGCCTAGAGATCTATTATAAATTATTATATTGGAGTTCTGGCAATGGCCAGATATTCCACTGTATTCGGTTAGTGTCATCTCTCATCCTTCTCTGATCTTTTAATATCAGTGATACGGTTGAGAGAGAAGCGCCGGGATCTTCCGGAGTCCTGCTCTTTCCTCCAAAAGTGTGATTCCTCATAATTAAAAAAATGTTAATAACACCATTTCATTACTTTAATTAATAATAACAAATCAATGCAGAACTCTGCAAACATCTCGTCTCAACTATTATTTTGTAGAAAAGTAATTATATTTTTTCTGAATTAGAATTCTTTTGAGATGGCTTTAGAATCAAGCATTAATTTTCATTATTATTTTAATGACACAGGTTTTTTAGGAGCTAGGAGGTACTCATATCACAGCTTAAGCCACAAAATAATGTTTCTGTTGTAATAATGAATATATTCTTCAATCGTCATGGAGGTTATTAACGAATTTGGTCTACAGTATGAATGCATGGCTGAATAATTCATGGCATAATGCGCTGACGGTTATTATTATTAAAAAAAGAACATATTCGCAATCCTTAAATCTTTCAAAAAAAACTTATAGAAGAGCGTTGAGGATTGGAAGGAGGATAGGAGAAAGGAAGGTAAGAGGTCAGCTAAGACGAGCGAGGAGATTGACGTAAAGACGGAGGGAGAATGCATACAATAGCCAGGGGAATGAGTTAGAACACCGCCCTGTCGGAGCTGAACCTCTCGCTATTGTAGGGTAATAGTCAGCTCTCTCTGTCTCTAGGAATATAATACCCATTGTAGTCAGCATCTCCATTTACTCCGCTGTCTAGAGGGTTGTCGCATCTTCTTTGGGCAACTACTGTTTTTTAAAAGTCAAATAATAAATTAAAAATTCTGATTTAAAGTATACTTTAGTCTTGTATAAAATACACCGGTCAAGTATGAAAATGTAGTAACTTTATAGCGGCTATTGATAATTTTTTTTCAGTCTGTAAAAAATTACAAAAAAAAAGTTAGAATACAGCGGGTTAGCTTAGTAGCTTTATATAGATTTCAAAAATACTTACGATTCTATTTACAACCAGAGGTATATTTTGATCAAACAGAGAATATCTAAGGAGTTAGTAAATCTGGTACGGATGTCCATTACCAAAACGTTTAGTAGACTTCGAATCAGTAATGATCGGTTTAAGAGGTTTGGGTTTAAACAGCACGGTTCTTCATCAACCACCCCTATGTTATTTAATATAACACTAGGATACGTTATTAGAAATACGATGAATAACAAAAAGAGTTTAACTTTAGATGTTAAAATACCCGTGTTTGGGTATGTTAATGATTTGTTATTATTGGGTGAGAACAAGGAAACTATAAAAATAAATATCACTACATTGATAAAATCTAGTAAAGAATTAGTTCTCGAGCAGTAGAAACGGGAGCTATTTCGGTGATATAGGTTAAATACGTATAGGAGAAAATACGTTTGAGTACGTTGCGAGGTTTACAAAACTACTATTCTTCTGACTACTCTTTACCAATGCGAAACGTGACCTCTTAAACTAAGGAAAGAACAGCGCCCTAGAGATTTTAAAAGTAAAGTATTACGTAAAATATTCGGGCTGAAAATAGATGAGTAAACAGGAGCATTTAGAAGGCTGTACAATGATGTATTGCGGCAACTGTATCCGGTAAGTTTGATTCAGTTTATACCATTGCGGAGAATAAAATAGGTGGGTAAAGTTGTGGGACTAAGTGACGAACGGATTCCTAAAATTTGGATAAACACTGAATCGACGGATAAATTTCCGTAGGGTATACCGAAACATAGCTGGGAGAATTGCGTCAAGACTGCTTTAGTAGGTTTGGGTTCGGTTGGGCGTCACTGGACGAATGAAGGTAGATAACGGTTGGTGGTATCGGCATCGGACCTTTGGGTTCGCTTAGCCTTTAATATTATTATAACTTAAGCAGTTATCCAAGAATAATTTTATTGGTACATTTAAGTTTTTTTTTTCAAATAAGATTAGTACAATAATAGGGGAATGGTTAAAAATGTAAATAAAACATTTCGAAACTTGGTGATACCTACATATCTACAACTTATATACATAAAAACAATCAGCCGTAGGACTGTCTAACTTTACCCAGATAAACTCATGTACAAGTGACACAAATAAACCTAACTATCCGATGATTATTATTAAAAAGAATTATAATAAACTTCCATCCTTACTATCTATGAAATGTCTTGTGATGGTGAGTACATATATTTTTTTAACCTATTTTCTGGCCATTTCCGACGGGTGAGAGGAAGAGTGAGTTATCGTACAGGTTACCACCTTATTCTAACCAAAGAGGGAATTAAAGTCAACTGGAATCGAACCGCAACCACTCAAGTTTCGAGGTTTCTAAAGGGATGCCTTCACTTTCAATAGTACAGGAAGTGTTGTACCTAGTATTAGGATGGTGGTGCGGTCTGCCTATACTCACAAACATCAGGTTTATCCCAATTCAATGAAAGGTCTAGCACCAACTTCACAAAGGCTTGGTGGGTCTCAAGAAGGCTTTCCCACATCATTTTCGACCAATGGCGTAATTAAAAAACAATTTGCATACTGGACTCCAGATCTAGAACCCATAATTTTCCATAAAAATCAACCTAACACTAAAAATAAGAAAGTTGAGGTATAAGATTATTAATTTTGAAATAAAAATTAATTTTCTACACCATAGGGGTGGCCAACTTTTCTGTATATAAGGTCTACTTTTTATCTTAAAAGTGTGTTACGATCGACTTGTCTAAGGGGGAAGAAGGGGTGTGAAATGCATACTATGTTTATACACTCTGTTTCAGTATAAGGTGAATTTCACCGAGGTATGGGTAGAAAATAATACATATGTTCAATAATATTTTATATTTTTTAAATCACTTATTAAGTTTTCGAGATATAGGCTCATGCAGATAATAATTGTCCAAACCCAACTTTTGATAGCAACATTCCGTACATGCGATTTTCCGACACTTTTTATAGATTTTATCTATCGATAGATTTTTACTAACTTAAAATGCAATTTAATTTTTTTTTTATGAATTGCAATGTATAGGTTGTTGTATTATTTATTCTTAAATATGAAATAAATTGTTATAAAGCTGCACAGTGTGGTTGATAATTTGATTTCAATATTTCACTTTCGCGTTTGTTTTTTTTTTGTGCCAGGAAAATTTACCATAAAAGAATAATTTCATTTAATTTTTACTAATCTATCAATTGCTCGCTGAGTACAAATCGTACTGAAATACAGATATACGGCGTATATACCTTCGTAAAAAACAATAGCAGTAATTATTTAAAGGATCAAAAACTCATGTCCAGAAGAATTAAAAGAATATGGATAATTAATGACTTTTGATCCATATGAAATATGTCTGAAACTATTGCTTGAAATTTTCGTCTTCTATAATCGCTTCATACCTCAGATTCATTTTGGACAAAAGACTCACCTGGAACCAACATACTAGACTCAAAAGACAAGAACTCAACAGACGATTCAGCTACTGCTCAGCCGGACCTCTCCTCTTTCACCAGAAAACAAACTACTAATTTATAAGACTATAATCCGACCTATCTGGACCTACTTGAACTTTGGGGAACAGCTAAACCGTCGAACATCAAACGTATCCAATCCTTTCAATCCAAAATCCTTAGAACCATAGTAAATGCACCCTACTACGTTTCCGACAGAACACTACACCATGACCTACATAACCTTTTTGTTCTTGATCTCATACCAACCAAATTCTCAAAATTCCATATAAACCTTTCCAACCATCCTAATCCTTTGGTTCAAACCTTATCTAGTTCCACCCATCCCTACAGCCCACCTAGAAGGTTGAAGTGGCCAAGAGACTTATTAAAATAAAAATGGACAATTGGAGTTCTGTCAATGGTCAGATTCTCCACTCAAGTTGAGTGTTTGCGGCTTTAGCGCACTTGCTCAGCCTCCACTGGTTCACTACCAGTGATGTGGCGAGAGGGATGAGCTCTGCTCTCCCCACGTGCTAGGGGATAGAGTGGGCTCAGGGATCCTTAGGTCGATTGTGTAAATATTGTATATATTATTTTATCATTATGTTGTTTTATTTATTTATTTTTCATACAGATAGTTTGATTATGTTCATCTTGTCTATTCTTTTGTTTGTATATATTTTAAGAGTTTTTTTTGTTTGTTTTTTAATTTATTTTATTTTATTTTATTTATTTATTTATTTTAGTATGTATGAGATCATTCATCACTATTACCTATTGCCCACAACTGTGTGGCAGACTGTAATATCTAAAAAAAAAATTTTTTAATTTATTTTGAGAAACTATCGCTTCAAAATCCATGGTGCATGAAATTCCTCCCAGACATTGTGACGATCAACCCAAATTGGCCTCTTGATCAATTTATTGGCCACCCCTGCTCTACACCATTCAAATTAACCATAAAATTAAACCTATGATTTATATAGTGATATTGCTCCTTACTATTATATAGTGATAGTGCTCAAGTTTACATACCGTCTTCATAAGAACTCTTATTGAAGAATATACATATTTAATATGAATTATAGCATATTAAATTGTACTATTAAATTAAAGAATTTAATAGTACAATTTAATATGAATTATAGCATATAAATATTATTTTATCACCTTTGACGTGGATTCATAATTCATTGAATCATTTAATCAATGGTCTTTAATTAGTGCTGAAAAATATCGCCTATTGAACAACAATCGATACCAACAACTCGCATGCGGAGGGAACATTTGTCTGCTTTGGGAGATAGATGATAAGCCCACATCCAGCATCAGTACCATCGCACAAGATAAGCGAATAATCGATAGGAACGGCCTACACTGGTGCGTAGGTTTGTGGAGCTGATATAGTAAGGAGTAACATCAGTCAACGCCTTTTTCTTAAGTCACTCCTCGTATGTTTATGTTTCTTTTTTTCTAACCCGGGTGTTGTTGATTCATAGACAGCATGATTAATGTTTACGTTTGCAATGAACAGCGAATGAATGACAACTAAATGTGTTCTATAAATAAACATACCATAGCTATTGCGTCCGAACATAGTTTGCTTTCAGGTGTATCAAAGAATTGAATTAATTACCAGGATATCCCTCAAAAGAGCTACTGAATTTAAATTTAGTTTAAAAATCTTATTGCCTACAATATTCATCTAAAATAATAATTCCGAATACCCACTAAACCTCCCAGCATGGCTCCTCAATATCCAGAAATCGAAACCTACTTATCGTATTTAAATTTCTAAACCAGTTGTATATTTGTGAATTCAAAGACATATTTTATCAGAACCTTTATTCAATCACAAAAATAAATGATTTCCATATCTATGACATTCTGGTTTGATATTTACATGAATTAATGTCACTCAGTACATGTATCCGGTTTTTTTATTTTTTTGTGTTTCTTTTTAAGTTAGGTTACCTTAATAAAAGATTATTAATTATTAAAAATACTTTTTTTTTTGTTAGTCATAAAATATAAGTTATGTGACGGGAGGTTAAAACTGAAAAACAAAAACAATAAGTTAGAAAAACAGTATAATTAGGGACAAAATCAAGACTGCTTTATTCTTTTTGATAATCTTTCTTTCTTTTTGATAATGGTATCGTTTATATGAAAGAGTTTTGGAATTAATTTTCATAATACTCTACTTCACAATATAACTCACTCCTGCCAGGTTACGGACATCCCTCCTAATCTTTTTCCCTAAACAACAATACAGAGTCAGAAAAAGAGTAAGTATATATGTAAAAAAAAAAAAAACTAATAAATAAACAGAAAAAAAAGATATGGGAACTTTTTCTATTCCTGAATTACACGCTAAAATGAACAAGAAAATTCTTACTGCTAACTTATGTTTAAAAAAAACTACTATATGTCCCATGTACTGCACGTATAGCACACTCACATAATTTGTATTATGCATTATACATAGCAAGATAGGAAAAGAATAGAGAGAGAGGGAGACAGAAGAAAAAGGAAAAAAATGTACAATGTCTGTACAAAATTATCTGGTGTGCTAAATACGAGAATGCCCCAGTTTCGTCATTGGTAGCTATAATTGTTCAATGATAACTGCTCTCCGCATTAAAGGTTCTTTAACATTCTCAATCGTGATAATATCGTGTTCCCAAATTAATATAGCCCTAAATGGACCCTCGTGTTACTACAAGTCTTTACCCCAATTAGATCCTATTATCTTGTATACACATGTGCTCATTTTTACTTCTCCCATAATTTTTCGACGTTTAAATTTTCCTACGCAACTATTTTGGTTGTTTTCTTTCTCTGTCCTACCCCAACTTTCTCATTTCTATTTTGTTATTAATGATCACCTCTCCGTCTGCCGTTGTACCTCTAGAGTCCTGTCGATGCCAGTGAAGCCCGAAAATGATCTCAAATGAAGTAAAACCTGTGGCAGTTTGTAATGAATGGACGAGTTTTGCCGTTGCTACATCAAACTACTTATCTAGCTGGTATAATCTCAGATTGTTGCTTAATTTGCTCTGAAACCGCTCTATACACACGTTACTCTTTGATATAAAGGGGTGTTAAGGTGCCATACTGCATCAAGGATCTTCTCAACTCGAATGCTCGAATTCAATTCCGCAAGAATTCTCTGCCTCCATTAGCCGACTGGAAACCAAGAAGAACTAGAAACATCTACAAAGCTCCTAATATATCCTCCAACGATCTGTGTCCACTGATATCTTTTCTAGGTGAACTTATTCACTTATAGATTCCTCAGTGGCGTATCTGCGGTCTCCTTCTCAATAAAATTATGTACATTTTGTTTTTCGGCTCCGAGGACGCATTGGCAAGAATCCTCAGTTACGTTTCTAATATTTTCCCACGAGTATCACCAAAACATTTTCATTGATTTGATAGATCCCACTTTCCATAGAATCCTCATGAAGTTTATCCGTTATTATTTCGATCAACGACATTATTTTTACTAATTAGATTTTGACCGTTTGTTGGTTTTCATCTCTATCCATATCCTCATAGGTCACGGGAAAAACAATACATATTCATCCCATTACTAATTGACGTTAATGGGAACATACAAAAATAAAATTAATCAAGAAAATAAATCGCTTAACAATGCTCCTCAATATTCAATCACAGACTGAACAATATTGTTACACTGTTTATAAAAATAAAAATATACAATGCAAAGGAGTTCATAATTACACATTGCCAAATGAAAACTAATATATTATTTTATTTAATAATAAATTATATAAAATAATGTATTTGGGTCTTGAGGATCATTCAATTAAAAGAAATGATAACTGTAGAAAAATATAAGAATCGGGCTATAAAAAAAATCGGATTTGCAAAATGTAAATTCATGTTACTCCAACCTAACATATACATAAGACTTAATTAACAACACCAAATATAAATGGACAAAATACAAAACGGAAATAACAGCCTGACTACCTATTAGAAAGAACCGTTACATGTTGGAAAACCAGCACACACATACCCTACCAAAATAAGCCTAGAGTTAGTTAGACAAACTCTATTACACAGCTTAAAATATTGACAATGGCCAATATTTAAAAACAAAATATTAAATTATAAGACAAATTTCTAGAAGGTCGGCGAGATCGAAAATAAAAAAAAACCTAAACTTGTTGAAAGCAGACTAGTTTTGCTGGGTTTAGTGGCTGTGTACAAACCAACTGTCCTACAACTGTTTCAAACTAAAGCCTCCTGAAATATTGCGATTAGATTAATAAATTACTGATTCCCAGAATGTTGAGGGCCAACATCAGTAACAATATTGGTTCTATATACATACTACATATTTGTTAATTTAATAAAATTACTTTATAATTACTTTCTGCATTTAAAATACACTTAAAATTTATATTAATATGTATAAAATAAAAAATTGGAGTAGAAAATAAAACTAACTTAGCAATGCCTATTAACACACTAAATATGTTGTCATTAAGGATGATTTTAGCTTCCGATGTTTGAATCAAGACATAGCGTATCATTCATTTAAAGTACATATATATCTTGAAACCATATATTTAATTCATTAGAAAACATTACCGATATTTAGTAATATTTATTTCAGTATTTCAGTATGTTTTAAATATCAATGTTTAGTGATAAGTAGGGATAGGATTTTTATGTTTTCACATATTTTTAGTTGACCTTGATATCTTCGATTCCTTACTAACTAAAGATGTTTCAAGACATTTCTGGCCAAAAGAAGTCATTTTTATTTCACATATTTTTAAATATTTGGCCTTTTTTACATATTTTGTTGTAAATCACATATTCTCTGAAATATTTGTTATTTTTAACATATTTTTTTAACATATTGTAAATACATTTTTCGCAGAAACTACGTAAAATTCCGCCGGTACAAGTCCATTCTGCGGTCAGAATAACGAAGATTTGTATTTGAAAATTAAAAAATGCATTTAATCTGCAATAATTTTGTAACCGACCCTACTGAGTAATTGATTTCTTCCAAAGTTTTAAATATTTTTCTAAAGTTTTTTTATTCTTTGCCTTTTTAATAAGGATTATTCTTTATTTCCATTTATAATTTGTACATAATTCATTCTGAGTAATTATTAATCAATTAGTTAAATTACAATTACTAATTAATGTCTTGTTATTGAACAGCTATGTTTTATCTAAGTACATTTTTTTGCAAATATTTTAACATAATTTCTTAAAAATATTATTCATATAATATATAATAAATACATATTTATGTAACTTTTTTTAAGTTATAAAATTACTAATTAATTAGTAATTTATATTGTTGAATAATACAAAATTTATAAATACATATTATTTACATATTTTTTTAAATATAGTTAATATTATCAGTTTAACTATCAATATTTCAATATTGTATAAAGTATTTTTTGGAGAAAATAAATTCAGTTTTTTGGCCACGTGCTGAACATTTTATTTAGCGGGAAAAATCAATTATATATTTTTTTAATGACAATTTAAAATATTTTTGGTAGACCATTTCCTTTCTTGTTGACTAGTAAAGTATTTTGGTTATTAGTGATCGTTTTACTATAACTTTTAACTTTTTACAAATTTATGTAGAACGTCATATATAATATTTCAGTTTTTTTGATAATTTTTGGGATAAATATCAATCTTCTACGCTTTTAATTAAGACTGCCTAATGCTGACAAGATACCCTGTTTTTTTTATGTTCACACCAGTTCGAAAAATGGTATAGTGATGGACTGTATATTCTTGCAGTATGAAGAGTTACATGAAATCTAATTACTCTCAGGCGACCACTTCAAGCCCATCCTTCTATAAAGGAACTCTGTTTTAACTATAACTTATTCTGTTAAAATAAATAAATTTAATTAAGTATCTTATGTTGTAAAATTATTATTACCTACTCATACTAATTAATATCTCCTTCTGTACGATAAAATAATTCGAGGACTTTGTCCGTTGCTAAAATGGTCGCCGGCAATTTGGTTCTCGGGGTTTTTGTACCCACGAAAAAAACAGCTCTTTTCAACATTTGGATATGGATAAGTCAATTTATATTATTCATTTAAATGAGGTCTATTTTAACCATAGTTATATTGTAGTATTAGAACAAGTTACCATTAATTTTTATAGGAACTGATATGGACATTTAAGATCATATTTATAAATTGAATCCAAATCCTAGATGGCTTCCCACATTATGAAATTCTCAGTGACATTGAGGCATTTCCTTTACAGACCATCGAGTCAGAACTAATGTCGTCTCAAGCACCTTGATTGGTTAACAATTGAGTGTTTATTTAATTAATTTGAACATTTGGATACGGATTTCTATTCAAAACAAAATGTTATGATCACATTATTTAGCAAACTTCTACTTAATTGTTCAGATGAATGTTTTAATGTAATATGCGTGTGTAGTCCACATGTACAGAATGCTATTTTCACATCTCTCCATAAAACAGTATTGGACTTCTTCAAACTGTTACCTAGATTTCTTAAAGTATTTAAATTAAAAAAAGTGTACCTCAGGGTAGTATCCTTGGTCCTATCCTTTATACAGTTTTCACAGCTGACATCCCAACCCATCCTAACACTATCCTCACCACGTATGCCGATGAAACATGTCTATTGTCAGTGAACAATGATCCTTACATTGTATCCCAAACCCTCCAATCCCACATCACCACCCTTGAAGAATGGTGCCAAAACTGGAGGATTAAAATAAATTCCAATAAATCCCACCAAATCACATTTACCCTTCGACGGAAACCCATGACCTCTTGCCCTACATTATCCTTTAATAATACCCCACTTATTACTGTCGAACAGATCCGTTACTTAGGACTACATCTCGACAAACGACTGACATGGAATCCTCATACAAGACTAAAAAGACAAGAAACTGCTCGTAGATTCCGACTATTGCAACATTTACTAGACAAACGGTCTAAATTGCCAATCCAT
>NW_027107302.1:152845-165057 GCF_000696795.3 Halyomorpha halys | reverse complement strand
GGCTGTCATAGTAAATATAAAAATATTTTAGAAATATATATAGTGGTATAATTAAAACCTCTAGGTATTTTAGATCTCATATATAATTATAGATTATATGTTGTCGATATTATCTTTAAAGCCAGGCTTACGTATCTGATTCACATCAACATCTTTAAGCACCTGCCCGGGTAGCAACAGCAGGTCCCTACCTAACAATTGCTTCTTATCTTCAAGGTTCATGTTACTGAATTATTAAAAAATGTTTTTATTAGACTTATAAAACTTGATAAACTGAAAGAAAGATCAGATATAAGACATTAAAGTATCATAAAAACTGTCACAGATTAAAAGAACATTAAATTTTATCATTATTAATGCAGCATAACCCATTTCGAACCATGGCTTCACAATATATTTATATTTACTTACATAAAATTTGTAGGATTAGAACCAGGATTTTAAAGTAGCTTCCGGCTTACACCTCACACCAATAAAATAGGGGTACTCATGATCTTTAGTTTAACATGTTGAAGCGTGTTAAATGGAGAAATATTTCCTTCTTTTACCATGTTAAAACGATATAACATGGTTGAGAATCTGTTGCTAGGTCTGTTAAATGGAGAATGCCGTCATACAATAAACGAGCTGAGCTAGTCACCGTTTTGTTTGTTGTCGTATCAGGTTACTTGCTCATATTTTGTGTATTAGTATAGTTTTCAATGTTTTAAAAACTGATAAAGCGATGGATGACGATAATAATGATGTAATGAGATTGACAATTAGCTCATCTTGATTCCTGACAGAGCAATTAGTGGCCGAACTTTTACAAAACTTCCACATTTCACTCAATTTAGGCATGTTGTAATAAATTACTTTAATCAAAACTCAGAAGTAAACAATAACAAGTAGGTTTCGAAGAAAAGGTTTTAAAACAAGTTGCTCAGAAAATCCGCTAGCTCTTATGCCTTTTCCATTTAACACTACTTTAAATAGAGCTGCTCACAATCCAATACTTATAACATTTAACATAATAAAACATTTTACATTTAACTCATCATGAATACCCTTAATGAGTCAGGAGTAAATCAGCTGGTTGGATGACAGCGGCGCCCAAATTAGCAAAAATTCCGTGAGGACAGTAAACAGTAGTTACTTCTACTAGTGGCAGTCTCCGATTTGTGGATTTAATTACTAAGCTTTTTTTTAACAATTCTTTTTATTTTTTCAAATAGGCAATCATACATTACATAAACATTATTAGAATGGATATTAACCAAAGCGTTCAATTATAAAACCTAGAAATCTGATTAGTGGAAGCTTTCAATAGATCCATATTTTCCAGATATTCTTGTGTCTATATATCCACTTTCGGCCATTCAAGCCAGGTGGGTTGATTTTGTGTCTATTTATTGTTCTCTAGGATTCCATCATCTGATTTTTGTGAATCAAATCGAGCAATCTATGCGCAATATTGGTTATACAAAAGTTAAAAATTTCTTTTTCTATAAATACTTTTTTTTTTTTTTTTTTAATAATTGATTTATGGTTATTTTCAACTGTATACATATATACACATCAAGTAAATTTGCTGTAAGTGATATTATGACATGATACAAACATGTGGAGAATCTGGCCATTGATGGAACTCCAAAAACATTTCTAAAGGAGAAGATCTCGAGGCCATCTTCTTTTCAGACGCCTAGGAGGATTGTTAGGTAGTGAACGAGAAGCCAGGATAGAAACGAGTTGGTTTGAGAGGTTGGGAACTTTATTATGGAAGGATTGGTATCTGGTTCTGGCCAAATCGGCAACATAGGGGACATTGAGGTTCTGATGGATGATTTGATTTGTGACAAAGTAAGGAGCATTAAGGATTTTGGACTGTAAGGATTGGATTCAAGAGGAATTAGATGGTTTAGTGGAGCCCCATAGCTCAATTCCGTATGTCCAGATAGGCCTTATAATAGTCATGTAGATCAGACTTTTGTAATAGATTGGAAGTTTGGACCGTTTGTCTAGTAAATGTTGTAATAGTCGGAATCAACGAGCAGTTTCCTGTCTTTCAAGTCTTGTATGAGGATTCCATGTCAGTCGTTTGTCCAGATTTAGTCCTAAGTAACGGATCTGTTCAACAGGAATAAGTGGGATATTATTAAAAGATACTGTGGGGCAAGACGAAGGTTTACGAGGAAGGGTAAATGTGATTTGGTTCTATAAATACTAGCGCCAACATAACTTTACTGATTGTGATGAAATGTTTCTTCTTAAATCCCTTTACCTTGATATATCATTTTTCATTCAGACTTTTTTGATCAGTCAAAAAAAAAAAACAGGGAAATATGAATGATGAAAAGAATATAATATCAAAAGTAAAGGGTTCTTAGCCAATTAAAATTCTACAGCTAAAACTTACTCAGTTAAGCTTAAAATTTAAATTTTCTCCTAAAAAATATTTGTTTAAATCAGTATTTTCAATAAAGATTTAACTTAATAATTTCAGATAATCCCATATAATAATTGATAGATAGATTTATTTATTGATATATATTACAATCTGCCACATAGTTGTGGGCAATAGGTAATAATATAAATGATCTCATACATACTAAAATAAAAAAAAAAATAAATAAATAAAAAAAATAAAATAAAAAAATAAATAAATAAAAAAAAACTCTCTTAAAATAATCCCATATAAATTTTTTAATAATAATTTTACTAAAGTCGTTGTTTTGACTTTTTTTTTACATTTTTAAAAAATATTATCTTTCTATTATATTGTATCATAAATTATATTTAGTTTCCTGAATAACTCAAAAATTATACATCTTCGGGAACATTTAAGATTTTTATTTGAATTATAATTAAATTGTGTTTACAGCTAAATTAAAAAAATAATATTTTGTCGGACCAATATTAGAGAAGATAGATCATTTTTGAAACTGGATACAAAAATCTGTAAGGGAAGACATGTGAGTAGATATACCAGATATTTTTCGCAATAAATCCTATTATTTGTTTGTTATTGCTGTGTATCGATCTACCCTTACATCTACATCTGAATCGAACTTTTTCAGCAGAATCTGGAAAACCAAAAATCTTTTTTATCTAGGTCTTGTATCCAAAGTATAGACCAAGTTACGTAGTAGAAAATAAGAGCGATTCTACATATCATCAACGACGACAAAACAGTGGCGTCTCCTTCCTAAGAAAACTGCTCACGGAGGAACAAGAGCATGCGATCAGAAAGTTAAATAAAAAGGAGAAATGTGGAAGTAGCGGAAAGTAACGGGTACCCCCTTTGGAGACACTGGACCTGGAGGGCGGAAACAAAATAAAACTAATCCAACTTCTTCCAGAATCCGGTCTTGGCGCTCCTCCATTCCTCTTGTCTGCTCTTCCGTCCCCCGGTCGGTCATAACTTCAACTCCTCTACATCTCATCCTCCCATTTGATCATGTATTCCGTATTTATGGCCATGTTTTTGTCGTGATACTAGAAATTTATCTAAGATTTCGCTCATATTCTTTCCTAATAATGGTCTTTATATTTTAAATTAGTTGTTCTTTTTCTTAATTTATATGTAAATCCATTCGTTACAAATATATTCTCTTTTTGCTCTAGCACATTAATTAGGTAGCGGAACAGAAGATTTTTTTTTTATATATATACATAATTCAAGCATATAGTAAGTATATTATCCTCAATCTTTTTTTATAAATATATACTCTAATTTTCTTCAGTAAAATTTGCATTTTATGAAAATTGGTGTTCATCTGGAAATATATTTTGGATTGAGTTACCTATAATTCATGATTAACGAGTTGTTTGGGAATGACGGTTAAGGGACGAGCCGTGGTTTAAATATATATTGTGTACTTGTAAATATATATTGTGGTATGTAAATATATATAGTTTTCCCTATGATTAAACAAAAGTAATGGACAAAATGTGATAAAATTAGTATTAGACTCATTTTACATTATTAATCAACTTCCTTGAAATTTAGGATGGATCTGACAAACCGCTTTCGAAATAATGATGTATCAAAAAAAATATACGCATTTATAAGCGAAAGTAGTATGCTGAATCTGAAAAATTATATTGGGACTAAGTAATAGCCTGCACGATCCCTGAAAATATCATCACAATCGAATTAATGATTTAATCGATTATAACCGAGTACATATTTGAATACTAGAAGAGAAACCAACTTTTCTTGATTAATAAAAAGTAAAATGCGAATTAATATTTTCGATTCTGAAGACATTTTGTTTTCATTTCTTACCCTATCTGCATTCAAAGCTATCCAACCTTCCTAGCAAGAATACAAAACCACTAGAATAAATTTTAAATTACAAATCTTTACAAATAAATATCACTCCTTTTGCTTGCTTGAATTTACTCCTGAATCATTTATATTGAAATATTGCAAAAACAAAAGATTTTTAGTTGTAATCTGATGGCGCAAATGAAAGATTTTTCTTTCGAATTGAAATTTTAAGACCATACAATTATGAAATATATTTTAAAACCCACGGCAAAAGTGCTCATTAAAAAAAGACTCCAGACTAACCACACACTTCATACAACTTTTTTTTATTTGAATAACAATTATGAATTAATTAAAACTCAGAAAATATTTTTAAAACAGTTTTGGTTTTTGATCTACATATTTTATTTTATTTTTTTAATGAATATTGGCGAGTGACCACACGTCTGTGATTTATCCGTTTAGATAATAATCTTATCTGATTTTCTTCTCATTATCCCCGAATCGGTGAAGTGTTAGCTGGTTAATTATTTGCTGGTACTTGAAAGGCTTAAATTATTAACCTTAATAAGTAATATCCGTTAACAATAGATAAGTGCATAACAATTGATACAGCAGCCACGCGGAAAACAGGAAATACAACTACCTAGAAACTTGACCAAATCGTACAACCTTTAGTGGATAAATATCTGCAACCCCTTGGAATGAAAGGAGCGTAAGTGCAGTTTGGGAAGTGTTTGAGGATTGAGTGGTTTGCATTTAATATAATAAAAAAATATCAGGAAGGGTTTGGAGTTCTAAAGTTTTAATAATTTTTTTAATTAATATATAAACTTATATTTAATTTACCAAAATAAAGAAAAGGCATTCTATTACCATATAGTACAAGAGCTCGAGAGGAGAAAAAAGGAAGTTATTTCACCCCAATTTTTAATTACTTTAATGAAAACTAAGAATAATTTCTAGTCAAAATTGATGAGTCAGCCCAGTATAGGTATAGGAATAAAACATGGCGGCTGTTTCAAAACGTTAAAAATAATTAATATTTTATTCGGAGCTCTATATCTCAACAACTACCTACAATAATAGAAAATCTAAGAGAGAATCATTTAAAATGGAGTAAATTTGATAAACAATAAACCCTAATAGAGCTAATTACGGTCAATAGTTCTCAAGATATAGCTTTTTAAAAAGCAACATTTTATAAAAATGTTGTTTGAAACGTACTGAAATATCAGTAGATAGTGAAGTTATTTTGAAAAATCTATATCTCAGGAACTATGTGACGTGCAGATGTCTATTAGCACTAAAATTAAAGCTAGTTTAATAAGCTATCAAGAATTTTATGACATTTATGGCAGTAGTAGTTTTCATGAAATTTGCTAAAATGAATTGATTTATAGTTATTCGGACAAATTTTCATTTGCCAAATATATTTATATGTGAATATAAAAAATATAACATAAAAACGACTATCCCTACGAAAATAAGTGTCATAAACTACTTTATAGTAAGTTCATTTCCTTTGTTTTGAGTGTTGGCAGACACATTTGCGTCTTATGGATCTAGAGATATATTTTTTAAAAATCCAACATTTTATACGAACAACTAGAAATTTTTGTGAGTTTATTTTGTCAAATATCATAGAAACTACTACTCATACAAAGATAAACATTATTTAATATTTTATAGTAAATTTAAATAGCTTTAATTTGAGTGCTGGCAGACATCGGTACGTTCAATGGTTTCTGAAATAAAGTTTTTCATAAATCAAACCAATTGTCCAAACAACTATAAACCAATTCATTTTAGCAAATATCATGAAAACTACAATTCCTACGAAGGTAAAGGTCATAAACTTCTTTATAGTTCATTAAACTAGCTTTAATTTTATTGCTAATAGACATCTGTACGTCACATAGTTCATGAGATATAGATTCCTCAAAATAAATTAACTAACTACTGATATTTCAGTTCATTTTTATGAAATGTTTCTTATTAATATTGGCATACTCATCAGTTTTCACGGGTCATTTACATAGTTTTCATTAAAGTAATAAAAAATTGGGGTGAGATAACTACCTTTTTTTCTTCCCGGCTCTTTTGCTAATATTAATGTCACATATTATCCATGTAGAATTGTTATTCTTAATGAACACTATCAAATCTGCTGAATAAATTTAAAAATAATTGATTCCATATCATCAATTCTAAATTAAACAATCGCTAATGATAATGTAACTAGACTAAAGCAATTTTCATTCGACTAGACTATATCTATACGAATACAGTATGTTTTGATCAAGGACATTGTTTTCATTATAACATACTATTTGTTTTGACTGTAATATGTTTAACACAAGATGGTTCGTTGCTATAGAACACCTTGTACCTTTATTTGTAAACTATCATATTAAAACTGAGCAACAATACACTATTTATTGTGCGTACTTGTATATTTAACATCTTATCAGAAAATCACTAGCTTATTGACCAAATTTTCTCAAAACAATTTCATAATTTCAAAGTTAAGGGGTTTATGAGCACATACCCGCTCCACAACAAAGTTGTAACTGCGAACGCGTTACACTATAACAGGTTACCTGACATAAATTTCTCTGGACAAATAAGTTGAGATATCGGTTCCAGTTATGTTCAGGGATGGGCGCATGCCTTCTGAAAATTCCTTAAAAATACCAAAGACAACCTCGCTGCCCCAAGAATGTCACTTAACCAATAAGGGGCTGTGCATTCGAAAGCCGTTTTCTAGAAAATTATAGAGAAAGCCAGAACTGGTATACTACTCCAGTTAAATAAATCATACAACTACCATGTTTGCATTCGTAATCGTTCATTATATTATATTGTATTGGAAAAAGATTAGTATTCAAAATATGGTCATGTGTATATTTTAATATCGTACATGTCTCCGCTTTCCTTCGAGTTTGTTTCGATTGAATAAATATTTTGGTACGTATATCACCATAAAAGCCGTTTGTTTCTAAAATGCTCTGTCTCATTGTCGACTGATTGAAAACAATATTCACTTTAAATATTGACAAAACTGTTAAGCAATTTCAATTAAAGAAGCTTCAAGTCATCAATTAGCTTATGTTAGTCCATTTATAGACTTATATTTTATTACTATTGAGAAATGAGACCTCCACATAAGAATTAATCCGTCTTAAATACATAAAATAAAATTGTTCCTCTTGCTTCATTGTTTCTTTCTGTTCAACCGATTCCTTTAAGCAGGTATGTTGTCCTGACTTTCTCTTTGCTCATTTATTGTCATTTTATATCATTATTATTATTTATTTATTTATTTTTATTTTTATTATTCTTTCATGACGTTTATTTTATTTTTATTTTTTTTTTCTTTCCCCGTATTGTTTTTGTTTTATGTGCATCTCCTGTACTTTTTTAGCTTTATATTTTACGTATTTTTATAAAGAAATTTTTACTCTTGCCATTGTTACTTGTTTTTATTCTTATCATTGTATCTTATCTTTGTATTTTTATTCTTATCATTGTATCATTTTGTATCTTTTAGCCCTGATGAAGCCCTGCAAAGTGGGGCGAAACGTCGGAAAATAAATAGTTGTAAACTATTTTCGTTTCACTTTTGACCGCAACCCTGATCATCTTCTTATATATAAAATAAAATTCTTTGAGAACATTCATTCAAAATATTAAATAAAAATTTAAAAACTAATTGATCATACTTCTTTTTTTGGAAAATAATATATTCTTACGTTGCACTCTTGTTCTTTCTCTTTGGAATGTAGAGAATGGCGTAGATAGGATTGAGAGAAAAAAATAAAAATAATGAATAAGGAACATGCAATATAAATTTTTGTGAGAAGATGGAAAAAAAAATGTTAAATAAAATGATATTGGAGATATATTATATTTAGAATATAATTAATCATTGTTTAAAAAAAAAATGTATCTTATATCTTCGATTAACATATATTAGTGTTAAGATATCATGGATTGATAAGTATACTGTGTGATCTGGCAATCAGATGTATTTAGGCAGCATTTTCTCTTCTAAGCCAGAACGTAATTGATATATTTAATACAGTTCTTATTATGTAAAATATTGTAATTAAAAAAAATAATTGCAAATAACAAATTTTATTTTTTATTTATTTATTTAAATTTATTTCCTTGCCTTCCGATAATGCATGAGTTGCGCAGTGAGGTAAAACTGCAAGAAAATCGATTGAGCGTGCTTTAATATCGAATACTGTATAAGATAAATAAATTAAAACAAAAATAAATTTAAAAAAAAAAGGTATAAATTCACACTAAGTTTATAGGAAAGAATTATCTCATTTATAACACAATACTTGTGGTATTCTTGAGGAATATTCGAATTCGGTAGTAATAAATCTGGCAGATAATTATTTCCTGTTACACTGAAGCTGTTAGTCAACCCTGTTGGCCAGGAGCCCTCCTGGTGTCGACCCAGCCTCATAAAGTGGGTACCTTTAATTGGAAAAAAAATCTAGTGGTTGGACGTGATTTTGAAAATATCACCTTTGTATAACTGTTCTTCTATAAATAGTGCTCCTATACAAAGTACTGAACCGGTGACCCCCATGGGGACCATGGGTCGTAGTGGTTCACATTATAATTATATATTGATTAATAAAGTAAAGTTATCAATAAAGAAAGGTGAGACTACAAGGATACATTATCTTATAATTAATAAATTACATTAAATTTTGTATCTGTAAAAATGAACTAACCAGCAAAGAAGGCAGGAATGATATTCGTTAGGTACTCAACCCTAATTGCTAATTGCGATCATTTTAATCTGGGTAACTGTCTCAGTAATTGAGCCAATCCGGGTGACAGGAAAATATGCCAAGTTTCAAGTCTTCCGTTAAAAAAATCTACTGAGTAATTAATTTGTAAGCGCGTTTTAACATTTTTATCCCACTGTGCGTCTGTACAATTAGCATACCATCCATATGATGGAACTACATTAGGTATACTGTCAATATACATAATTTTGTCCTTCATCTTTAACTTCTGCCTTCTTCAGTGCATCTACATGTTAAAATATTTCAACATCGGGAAATATAAGAAATAAAACAGTTCTAAATGTAAGTCCATGCAAACTATAATCTACCGCTGACCACTTCCAAGGTTCTCGCGGAACACCAGGGTAGAGAACCACTGCTGTATACAAAGGTTACCTAGCCCTTGTTGAAAAACCACAATCACTAGGTTTTTCACCTATTCAAGTTTCATGATCCTGGTGAGATTACTATTTAGCAAAATAAGGTTTCCTACTTCAGTGCTGAGCCAAGGGTTGCAGTGGTACAGAGGAGAAAATATACTTTTTCTTCGTCTGAAATTACCAGTATTCCAATAAACATATTTAAGTTTATCTATATTGATCAATTCAGTTAGTCAATTCCTCCCAACTCCTTTATTCTTATGATTTATTTATTGTAATCAATAAATAAATAAAAGTACTTAAATGAGATGTTATAAATATGATATCTTTAAGATATTTTAAAATAAAATATTAAAGGTTTGCTTTATATTAAAGAGATTTTAAACAAT
This sequence comes from Halyomorpha halys, assembly GCF_000696795.3. Classification (NCBI taxonomy): domain Eukaryota; kingdom Metazoa; phylum Arthropoda; class Insecta; order Hemiptera; family Pentatomidae; genus Halyomorpha; species Halyomorpha halys. The sequence goes on along the minus strand of NW_027107302.1, from coordinate 155,222 downwards.
ACAGTGGGGCCTAAATCCAAACTTAATGTAAGATGATGATTCTGGATTAAATATTTAAAAATTTCTAAAGCAAATCATAAGCAGTTATTTTTTAAATTAGTAGTAATACTTCCTGGACGATGAGAAATATTATTTTTTTAAATTTAGTAATACTATGAAGCCTCCTAATTAAAAATTAAAAGGTTATCAAATTTTATTACGCTTATCAGTAGGGTTATCCATAATTGCTTAACTGACACAAAAAGTAACTGATATAACATTAAAGTGCAACACAATAAAATTATAATTGAAAGAACTCAATCAAGTAAATAAATATATAATGATCAGATACATAATTAAATATCAAACTAATCAATAAAGAAATTGTCATTATGCAAAATAGTTAATTAGTTATTGTCCATAAAAACAAAACTGTTATTTTATTTTCAATGTCTGGATTTGAATTTCCCGTATTTGGTCAAGTTTTAAGATTATTGGCCTCTTAGTGCGGCGTTGAAGATATTTTACTGTTGGAATTAATAATGAATATCATATTTTATAATTAGTCCAGTCATCTGGGGGACATAATTGGCAATCTAATTAAAAAATCAGATAAGCTTTTTCAAGACGATTCTTTAGTGCTGAATCAGATTCTCGATTTCACCACTTCGTATCTAGAATACTAATTTCAGAAAAGGCAAAAAAATCGCAAATTTTTGCTTATATCTCCCAAACCTTTTATTCTAAGACCAAATAATCTATATTTAAAATGAAAGATCAGAAACTTTTCTATAAATATGGTATACGCACCATTTCGCCAGTCGCATGGCACCAAACCGGTGATTTGATCTTTGGTTTTTAGTTGTTTTTTTTTTTAATTTTCTTTTAATATTAAAAAGATGAGCTAAGTGTTATAAAAATTTTTATTTAAGTAATAATAAATATAATCAAACTTTGTATGACTAATAGAATCCTACTCAATATTCAGATTTTAGAATTGAAATGAAATAAAACCTTACTATATAGGTGACGTACATACTAATATCATATGCTAATATATATGTGTGTGTATTGATTTCTTCATATATTTATACACAAATTCTATTCTTTCATTTGAATTCTAACTTAATATAAAAGTCAATTAAGTCAAAAATCCTAATTAATTGACTTGAATGAACACAAATATCTTTTGTCATAGTGTTAATAGTATTCAAGATAAAAACAAATAAATTAATTTAGCTTTCTAGAATTCTAGGTTCCAAAATTCAAAACCCAATATAGTAAAATGAATTATAAAGACAAAAACTTAAATGATATGATTTTTTTCCCTCTAAATCCATTATTGACTGGATTAAATAAAATACAATTCAATATAATTTTGCTAATAACAGTATGAGGTAGAGACAAGAACTAAATAAATAACGTAATTGTTTTCCAAATAAAATATAATTTGATATGAATGCCAAAAAGAATTGTTCTTTGATCAATTTGAATGTAGATAAAAACATAGATATTGGTTCACAATATATCCATTAAAAAAAATTGAATGAAATAATTTAAATGTTTATTTGTTATTTTATTTATTTACAACTGTACATTCATATACAAACATTCAGTAAATTTGGTTTTATTTTATAATGGGATGATACAGATGTGTAGGGAAACTATCAATTGGTAGAACTCAGATGACGTTTTTACATTAGCAGGTCTCGTCACCATCTTCTTTTCAGGCGCCTCGGAGGATTGTCAGGAATGAAAGATCAGGAAAGGTTAGAAACTAATGAATTTAAATGGTTAGGGAGTTTATAATGGAAGCGGTGATATCTGAAGTTAAATAAAAATTCAAAATCATAATTATTTATGTATAGGAAGATGGTCAGGGTTGCGGTCAAATTAGAAACAAAAATAGTTTACAACGATTTATTTTCCGACGTTTCGCCCCACTTTGTAGGGCTTCATCAGGGCTAAAAAGATACAAAATAATACAATGATAAGAATAAAAATTCAAAGATAAGATACAATGATAAGAATAAAAATAAGTAACAATGGCTTAACATAAAAAGAGTAAACATTTTTCTATAAAAATACGTAAAATATACAGTTAAAAAATAAAGGAGATGTACATAAAAAAAAACCAATACGGGGAAGGAAAAAAAAAAATTGAGATTAAATAAACGTCATGAAACAATAATAATTATACATAAATAAGTAAAAATAAAGATATACAATGATAATAAATGGGCAAAGAAAAAGTCAAGGAACCTACCTGTTTAGAACCAGAACTGTTCAAAAGTCAGGTTCCTTGACTTTTTCTTTGCCCATTTGTTATCATTTTATATCTTTATTTTTACTTATATATGTATAATTATTATTGTTTCATGACGTTTATTTAATCTCA
>NW_027107302.1:149265-152312 GCF_000696795.3 Halyomorpha halys | reverse complement strand
ATACAATATTTACACAATCGACCTGAGGATCCCTGAGCCCACTCTATCCCCCACGTGTGAGGGGTAGAGCAGAGCTCAAAAGATCCCAGCGAATCCCTCCATCACTGGTAAATAAAGTAATATATTTTTTGTTTTAATTTATAGTTTTATCTCAGAATACATATATGATTGCATGATATGAGATGTGTTTCTGCTTGAAATGTTTATTTTATTTTACAAAGTTATAACTTTACCTAATAAAATCCTATTATTATTAAAATCATGATGAAAACTTCAAATCAAATAAAGATTTTTTTATATCTACCTCAAAAAATAAATCGGTATGTATTATTACAAACATTTAATCGAAATAAATTGAAGCCACCAAATGCGCTATTCTATTAAGCATGGAACCGTGTACAAAAATAGACGCTTACACTTATACTCTAGAAGAATAAAAGCGAGTACTCGCGGTACAAACAAGAGAAATCGGTCAGGGAAACACAAAAAAGGGAATAAAGACAGAGATGGAGAAAAGCGATTGTAATTAGCGAAGCAGGTGAAAGATAGTGACGGGAAAGGAAGGGCATGCTTCTCTGTTTGGTCCACCAGCTGTGATTCCAAGACCAATTAGCTCTTCTTGCGATGCTTTATAGTCTGTCCGCTGGGGTCATGTCCAAGCAGGGTACATGCATATCATAACGACACTCTCTTCTTGTCGATAAAACATCAATAAAAAAATCAATTACAGAGAGGTTTTTGAAATATGCTGTTATAATTTCAATACAATTGCTCCTTGGTGACGTAACTTGTATAAAAAAAGTAGATGTTTTTGTTGTCTTTGCGATAATAGTTTGAAAATAAATCTAATTCTAATAGTGAGGGGTTATTAATTTTTTATGGTTATTTATTTTTAACTTCTACTTTCCGTTAAATGTTGCAATAGATTTGAAAATAACAAAATTAACATTTTTTTATTTACAGGCTAATAAAATATCGCAGGATAGCAAAAACGATAACATTTTTACAAGCTTACAAAATTATTAATCAGGTTACTAAATTAAAAAAAATCATGAAATATTGAGCGAGCCTACTCACATGACTTAAATAAATTCCATTACTTTTCAAATATACAATAAAATGTATATTTTTTTATTTAAGCGCAAATTAAGCTTTCGTTCTTTTATAAAAGCATTTTTTGAGGGATTTATTTACATATAATAAAAACAGCATTAGTTAAATGACTACAAATAGAAGATTTTCGGAAAATTCTATCAAAATCTTTGAAGCCCTACAGAAAAAAAAAAGACATTTTTTGGCAATTGCACCGCAGCTACCGCGGAAGAATTCGGTCTTCGGTGAGGCCAACCAAACTGATGGCTTTGCTGGCTAAACAATGTTAATAGACAGTATGTTAATTGGTAAATTGATAAGGAGACCATAATAGAAAAAAAGGCAATCCTTCTCGGCCGGACCCGCCTTACCAAGACCCCAGGGAGCGACAGTCCTAGATCACTTTTGAAATATTTGCTTATACGGGAAGAGGAGACTTTAAGATAGTCAAATCGAACAATATTAAAAGAGTGTCTGTAAACAGAGTGAAGCCCACAACTCCCGCCTTCTGTCGTAACCTTACCTATCTGACTTTTCAAACAGACGATTGCAACGAGTAGGTTGATCGATGTACGAAAGGTGACAATACCACAAGAGGAGATCAAACTAGAAAAAAAAGGCAATCCTTCTCGTCCGGACCCGCCCCAATAAGACCAGAGAGCGACGGTCCTACATCCCTTTTTAAATATTTCCTTAAAACGGGAAGAGAGAGAGAAGACAGTCAAAGGGAGCAATATTAATAAATTATGATAGTCAAATCGAGCAATATTAATAAAGTGTCTGAAATTGAAAAACGGCGTGACATATACAAAAATAACATAATATATAACAGTATATTAATTGATACATTTTTTATTCGTAAATAACATTTTTCTCCCAAAAAATAAATTATATCAGATATTGGATATCTCTCAATTAAGTCATTGTAATTAATAAGATTTAATAGATTATTGTGAACTTGTATTAATGGGTATAGACTTTTTTTTTTATTGGGAACAATAATTTGATTGCATCTATCCTAAACAGAAACAGTGAATATTATTCAGAATACAGGAAGATTTTTATATTCATTTTATAGGTTAAGAATTAAGAATAGATTCTATAAAACAAATAAAATATTGCTTGATAAACGTTGTTAAAAGAGTAATGCCTGGCTGTTTCATACCATTTCTGTCTGAAAGTTTTATTTCGTGTATATATTTTTTTTTTATATAAATGTATTATCTAGTTTAACTATGCATGAATTAATCTGTACATTACTGTTATATTATTTAGCAATAACTTGAGTAATATGTAAATATATAAACACGTTGTACTGGTGTCAACGAATAAAGACATTCTTAAAATCACCGATTTCAATTAAACATTTTTTTTTATTTATTTGATGTAATTTACAACTGTACAAAAAAATAAATACAATAAGTAAAATTGATGAATGTTCCAAACACTTGAAAATATTGGGAAGAAACCACCATATTTCAAGGATTATTTTATATTAGAAGGTCCCGTGGCGATCTTCTTTTCAGACCCCTCAAAGGATTATCAGGGATTGTTAAGGATGAGAGTTAAAAAAACTAATGGGTCAGGATATGGGTAAGGAGTTTAGAATGAAAAGACGCATATCTATTTTGTGGCAAATCTGCAACGAATGGGATGTTAAGGTCTTTGTAGATAGATGAGTTTATTTGTAACGTATAAGAAGCATCAAGGATTATACGTAGGATTTTGGATTGTAAGGATTGGATGCGGGAGGAATTTGATGGTTTGGTGGAGCTCCAGAGCTCCACTAGATTCCTAGTGTCCAAAATGGTCTGATTATCATAGTGTATAATAATTTTTTGTAGTGAATGAGAAGTTTAAATTACTTTAAATTAAGCATTTAAATCACCGGTTTCAATTAAACTTATATGTGTATATATCATATTTATTTACGTCAAAATTATTATAATAAATTA
>NW_027107302.1:141383-149215 GCF_000696795.3 Halyomorpha halys | reverse complement strand
ATATGCGTCTGAGGGTTCTTACCAATAGATTTGATAATCCTTCGAAATCCTTAAATACATCAGAAATATAAGAAATTTTTGTAATCGATTTTGTTAATTTATATTTCTACTGATGTTTGTCATTTACCTAAACATTCATAACTTCTCAGGATGTTATCTAAATCCAGCGTTCCTACAATTGTTGGAATGCTGAATTTCCGAATCAAAATGTTCTACATTATATTCCTGCATAATGAAGAACATAATAGATTTCTCATTATAGAAGGAAATATTACTCAAACGTTTTATTTATAATTTCCGTTTTAATTTGTAAAAGTATGTTCGTTTTGTGTCGTTTAGAATAGTTTATAGTGCCCTAAACCACTCCAGAACTTCATGTAGATTGGCATAAATTTGATGCAGTAATTGCAAATTTCGTGATTATTGAAAAAAGAAATTGAGCAATTATTTTTTTCAATAGTTCATCCCTTAAAATAATATTTCCCTCTACTTGTTAAGTCAGACGGTCAAGACGTTTTTGTGGGCCTAGATTAGATATTTTCCTATAGATTCTAATTCTGAGTGCTGCGATGATCAAAGTGGCACTTACAACTGTAATGTTAACCATCGAATTTGTCAGATTAGAAACTCTAATTTAAACTAAATAATATGGATATACAACCGATCACAATACATTTTTTCTTTATGTATGTATAATATTTATACTTAAAGAAACCAAAAAATCACATTTTAAAAAATGAGTGCAAATTTAGTAACCTTTTGGTGTTGGACATGAAAAAAATAGTATGTTCGGTATCCATTTTAGACGATTTCAATATTTTTGTTTTGGCTAAATTACGCTGCTGTGTAAATTAGTATGTTTTATTATAATATATACTTTTATTAATAATATATAATGCATCAGTTTATTATGTACCAATTGATGTGTTTTTATTTATAGAATATGAATAAAATTTCCTTGATTATATTTAATGAGCTTAAAGGCATGCAAAATTACAAAAAAGATAAGGCGCTTGCGATAAAATAGGCCTAATAAAAAATTGTTTTTAAAGAAAAATAAGTCAAATTCATTTTAGCATTCTCTAAAATCCAGAAATTTATAACAAAAATTATAAATTTTTAAAATTGATATTGAGTAACATTAGTAGATTCAAATGTAGAAAGATTTCTGAACCGTTTAATTAAAATAAACAGTTTTACTTAACAAGTCTATGTCTGTTTCGTTTAGTTTATAGGACCCTAAACCACTCCCATAATCGTATTATAATTGCAATTTTTGTGATTTTCTAATTTTAAAAAACTCGATTACCTTCATTGAGCTATAATATGAGTACAATATTGAAATAATTTATACAGTCTGACTAAACAAGTGTCAGGAAAAATTTTTTTGGAAAAGAACGAAGTTCAAATTGGTTGACGCGCCTTGAAAATCAACAACATGGAATTTTTATAAAATATTTTCGCCTTACTGGATACTTTTTTTTTGTTTTATTTTTTATGAAAATTACAATAATAAATTTGCAGCACTATGATTTAGAATCTATTGAAAAATATGGTATCTAATCCAGGTCCACAAAAAAATGTCTTAAGTGTAGCTAATGAGTGATACGATGCTGTGATAAGTAGTGATATGATGATATACAACATAATGCGATAAGTAATATATAGGACATAAAACCCAAAGATAAGAGATTACAGGATGCGGTCAAATATTAATTCTTTTTTTCCAGCAAAATTTGCGCTTGCAACTATGAAGTTGACCATCGACCTTATCGATTACTCTTAAAGATCTCTTTCGAGTAGATTTTAACTCACCATGCTAAGTTGTTGAGTAATGTTTCAAACAGATCACGTCGTACCATTGAGCTATTGCATTCCCTTGAAAGAGGGTGATCGTGGAGGAGGAATGGAGCCAAGACGACAAGAAGTTGAGGGCAGAGAGTGGCGGGGGTGGTCCATTGTATGTAGAAGGGACAGATGTAAAAGGAATCCTCTGTTTCCAGAGCGAGAGGACAAAGACCGGTCCGGGGTCCTTCTGTGCCGCCGCGCATGCTCCCTCTCTCGACCACACTGCCATCTTTAAGGCACCGGCTCTTGTCACACAGTAGAGCATGGCATTATTTATAGCTAGTTGTAAATCACAACTCGACGAAATAACTTCAAACTTTAAGCTAGATATAAAAATAATTGAGAGTAAAATTCTCCAAACTCTTTGGAGAAAAAAACTTCATTCAAAAGCAATATATTAGGTTGCAATAAGATCAGCATGCTGACCAATTTTAAAGCTAGCAAATAATTGATAACCTTATTTGCTCGATTATAGGACGACCCCGAACAAAAGTAGACCCTCCATTTTGAAAATACTTTTATGGGGAAAAAATTAAAACCTACTGTTTTGATACCCTCTGATCGGCTAAAACCGAGAACTCCATCGTGCATGTCCTTGCTCAGCAGGACTAAACTCTGAGGTACTTAGCTAGTCACCTTCAGTAACCTCAGCCCGTCCACAGCAAACATCATGTATAATTAGTCACTGACTATCCTCCCAAGATACTTAGAGACACCAATTCTACAAAATACGTTTCACTAGTGCGATAACAGCGCGTCAGCACTTCTCACCGTTCCTTCACTTTTTCCTAACAATAGCCTTCTTTTCTTTTCCAGAATCTTACATTGCTCCATTTTCTTACATCAAACAATTTATTTTATTAAGAGGAAGAGAATAACATTTTCCTGAATTACTTTTTTTTTTTTTATTCCAAATAAAACATAAGATGAAATAAGAACAAGGATATACGAAAGTCACTTTTATAAAATGAAAAAAATGCTATTCCATATATGCTATGATATTACAAGCTGTACCAATACTAATCCAGAAACCTACAGTATGAATTTATATTGCGTATTATAAAACTCTCGATATCCAACTAACATCATTTGAAGACATCATTCAATATCTAGTTGTTAGGATCAGCAATTGAATTAGCCAACTCAGAAGATATGGACTAACAGGTTTTTGGATCGATAGATATCTTAACCAATATCTTTTTTCTAGTACTAATTAAATTAACTGAATATATTCGTTACCAATTTATTCCAGTTAAACAATCATATGGAATAAAAGTCATACATGCAGCATTACTCAAAACCTGACTTGCTAACGAGAAATCGGGTCGAAACAAGATATAAAAAAGAAATATCGTATTTGCCTACTGTCAAGAGTTTTCTAATTATAAAAAAAAAATATACATTTAATAATACTGTACTTATTATATACTGATTACTTTTTTTTCTCTAATACTATACAGTCATTCTTCTTAGTCGAGAACCTGTATTTTTTTTTTGATAAACTGGTTCAAAACCACTTTCGTCACTAAAAGAAACTACCACTTGTCCAGAGTTGACTTGTTTTCTCTTGTAACCGTTGAACAGTGTTTGCAATGACGACTGCACTTCAAATAATCGCTTCTGACCGATTCTGGTAGATGTCTGTGTGTATCCATTTGTTACATTTGTGTGTATTAAAGTTCCCTGAGTCGGACAAGAAGCATTCCATCTGTTTAGTGATGCTTCAATAAACAATCTTGTTTCTTTTTTTTTCTTTTTATTTATTGCTATTTACATACAAACACATTAAGTAAATTTGATGTAAGATCAAAATGGAGTGATACAGGCTATCCATTAGTAGCACTCTAATGAGGTTTCATATTAGCAGGTCTCGTGCCCATCTTCTTTTCAGGCGCCTCAGAGGATTTTCGGAACGGAAGAGGAAGCAAGTTTAGAAACTAGTGGGTTTGGGAGTCTATAATGGAAGGAAGGGTATCTGGTTCGGGCTAGATCGGTTACATATGGAACATTACGATCTTTATGTATGATTTTATTAGTGACAAAGTAAGGAGTATTTATCTTATAAGGATTTTGAATTGGAAACAATCTTCTAAAACAGAAGGGGGAAATTAACCAGGGTCTGATTCTGCACTTAAATGTAACATAGAAAGGGCCTTTTAAACATCATCGAGTTGTAGCTGTTTAGCGGAAAATTAGTATTTAATAAATTTTTTGTTCATTTATTCCTTAACTTTTTCAAAATTAAAAAAATTCTCTTTCAGAAATTTCCACTAACAAAATCTAATTATACCTTGGGAAGGGGTGAGATAATTCTTCCCAAAGAAGTTACAAGTTAAATTTGTAGATTTTTTAACCAGCGGTATTTTAAAATACCTACGAATTCCATGGCAGCTGCTCATATAAATTAAGTAAACAAACTTGCCAATAAAAAGTTTTTTCGCAAAAAAAAAAGAAGGTTGCCTTGCAAAGAAAGTCCGCCTTTTTGTATCAGAGAGGAGGGTGAACACTTTTAACATATATTGTAAACAACTTCTTCCTTTCATTTATACCTAGTTAGGTTTTAAAGGAGCTCGGTTGCCCCGGGGTAAAGCGCGTGGCTACTAATTCTAAGGACCTGGGTTCGAATCCGGCTGGACAGAAAATTGTTTTCTGTTACACTGTAGCCATGAGTTAACTCCTGTGGGTTCTGGAGCCCGCCAGTGGTCGAGTTCTGGCTGTCGAGCGTGATTCTGACCAAATCACCTCCTTGCTCAACCGTTGATCTTGTAACAGTACTTCATTAACAAGTTCTGGACCCTTCATTGGTTTTAGCGGTACGGATTTAAATTTAATTTTTTTATATTTTAAATGCTTATTCAATGGTATCAGCAGATTTTTTGAAAAGCTATTTTTTTACTATATAGAGGTTTTTTAAGTTTAAGAAATGAGGATTAAAGTTTAATTTTCCTCCGAAACCATTAAAATCTGGATTTTTTTGACGTCACTATGGTGTGGAAGAGGCATCTAATATTTTATAGTTTCCATCTAGGTACACCATGTATTATGAATTGTTAAAGCTTACGAAATATTTTTTCAATCAGAAAATCTTATCACAAAAAATGTTTATCGTGGAGAAGCTGGATCATATGTATCAAACAATCAAAGCTCAAATGGTTCCACAAATAAGAAATTAAGTTAATAAAATCAGTGCAATTTAACATTAATCAAACTCTTAAAGAGACAATTATTATCATTATTAAGGGAGTTAAGTTCAATGTAGAATAATTGTATTAATTTTAATTTTGAGAAAAAGATGGTTTTACGACAATAATTGTGGTGAATTCCCAACTTGAGGTGCTAATTGAATATTAGTATAAGTTTCATTAAAGGCATTTGTAAAGTAAAATTGTCCTTTTTTTTTAAACTTTGTTAAGAATAAATTAATAAATTGTTTGTGATAAGGCCGAAGGAACATCAATAATTAACGATACATGATCCAAACTTTAATTACTACCATTAGGTATTTGGTGGAACAATTATTACATTTTTGACACCTATCAAAAACATTATTGACAATCCCTCCTTTGCTTAGAGGTGAATTTACTCCTAAAATGAGAGGCATTTATGAAGAACTAACCTCAGTATACTTCCCAGCTAAGTATTTAATTTTATAAACTTTTTAGCACCAACTCCTCAGCGATTGTCTATAGGCTGACTTCGTTTAAGAAGTCGAGTAATTGATTATAAAGTGCAAATACGATCATCTGTAGATGAGTTAGTCATTATGAAACTTACTGATACTGATGCAATAAGGTTAATATAAAATTAATCGATATAGAATTACAGAAATTCACGTTTAATGGAATAAATGTAAAGGGTACTATAACAAAAAGGATAGTAAAGAATTCAACGCTGGACCAAAACCTTTCTCTTAACATTGGTGAGAAAATGAAGTCAACCAGTTTTTAGCCTAAAACATTGCAAAAACCACTCATGACATAAAAACTTAATTTAAATTAACATAATTTCGAATCACTACAATATATTTATTTTCATTTTTGCCCCATGTTCCTGCCGAGCTATAAAAAAACATAGTGAAATCAATTATAACGACTTTTCTAAGTTGAAAGTTGATTCACTTCCAAAGTAAAATTTCTTCTCTCAATTTGGGTTTTAACTTTCTGAACAAGTTTAGTTTCGTGTCTATCGGTTTTTAGAATGATTTTCTTTTTTAGGAAACAACCCCTTACCTAATTTGACAATGACAACAAGTTTGAATTTGACATTCACCAATCCCTTTGAAAAACAAATCATCTCAGACGATTCACTTAAGATCAAGTGTTTGATCTATTAACCTGCTATTGGTCTTATTCGAAACCAAATCTATACTTGAAATTAATATAATCATTTTTTTTTTTATGCAATGATTACAATCATTAGTTTTTCAATTGCAGAAAAATGTCGATAAACGATTTATTTTATTTTGATCTGCAAAATCAGAATCAAATCGAGATATAACCAACAATTATTAAATTTATCTCACAAATTATTAACCATTACTTCCTGACTTCAAGCTATGATTCGATGCCCTCCCCATTTATTTGAAGGCATCCTAATCGAGACTTGCATTGGCTCGTTTCACCGCTTTTAATTTTTTTAAAACCTGCTCCGCTCTTTTAGAAACGGAATCTTTTTCCACTTCATTAATTTTTCGAACTGTGCTTGACCTATTTTAGGCTTTTATAAAATAATGCCTCAATATTTCATTAAATTTCAGGGTTTTTTCTCACCATTAAGAATATTGACGAATGACAAAAGGATAAATATGTACATGGTTTCGTTGATTACTTATATTTATATTAGTTTCCTTGTTTATACACCTCGATGACCTGTATCTTTTTTTAATGTTTAATATTATCGACAATTTATTATTCATATTCTGATTTGATTCCTTATATTGATTAGATTATATCCATATATTATATGATTTTAAGGAACGTAGACCTACTAATGGATTCACTCCACATTGTAAAGATAAATGAGTAACTATTAATAAAAGAGTAGCTATAGATTTTTAAACGCTTCAAAGGCACATAACCAGACAATGCATTTTAATAGCTATAAAACTAAATTAAGTAAAATTAATTTATTATTACTGCTATATAGATTGTATATTTCATCCTCATTGATTTTCACTTTTTTATTGAACGGTTTCACAGTTCAATATTCCACTTATATAGGATATATGAAGAAATAAAGAAAGGAGTGGATAATTAAGGACTACTAATTGTTTAGTAAACTTAAATAAAAGACAAAAAATTGGTAGGATTTTGTATTTGCTTCTTAGTAATTAAGTTGTACAATATGGTAAAAAAATAAAATGCAGCCTCGGAATTAGAAAAAAAATCACCAATTTAATTTAATTTTAGATTGTTTTGTTTTGTTTTTTATGAATATCATGAATGACAAGAAATTATTAAAATATTAATACATTTAAGACTATTACACTAATAAACAAAATTTTGTTTTATTTATTTAAAACACCTTTGTTTGTTTTTGCTTTATCGTACTTCCTCAAAGAATAATTCATAGAAAGCTTATAAAGTTGTTTGCTCTTAGTATAATGAAAAATTTATATTCTTTTTGTATTAGTTTATATTAAAAAAAAACTAATAATCCCTTATGCTCAATTCAAGCATTAAAGACAGACAAGGCAAGCAAAATGAAGGAATTGAAAATAAACGAAATTAAATATTTAATAGAGGGAGGAATGTTCATTTATAATAAATTTAACAAAATATTAAATAATACCTCAAAGCTGAACCAACACACACAGCCGAGCAAAAGCCATATCCTTCCCACCTCTCTATCTAAAAATATTAAGTTAGCAAAATCTAACGGTACCGAAGGAAGCATACACACATTTAAATGTTATGTTTCTGGGACCTGCTTTACGGACTTTGTTTAGTCTTAAGTCGCATTCCGCACTAAGTTTTTAAAGACAT
>NW_027107302.1:103630-141333 GCF_000696795.3 Halyomorpha halys | reverse complement strand
TTTTATTTGATCCAAATTAGAACGATTGAGAGAAACCGTTGAGGCTTAACTTTGACAGCTGAAGGCAGATTTATTTGTTGTTGTTTTTTTTCCCTGTGAAAGTTCTTATGTTGTCTTATTAATTTAAATTATACGAAAATTTAATTTTGACAAAATACAGCTGTCTATCTTTTTCTGTTGTTTTTATAATTTAATTTCATCAATTTTATGATAAAATTTATAAGGGGTAGTAATTTTTTTATATTTTTAAAAATTAGTAAATTAATAAAATAAATTTTAAGATATGATTAAAAATTCTTCAATAACTACGAGACCTATAATGTTTATTAATAACGAAAATTATTTCTATCGTTATCTGAATTTCTCTAGGATATTTGATAAAATAATTTATAGTCCAACAAATGTATAATTGATCAACATTAAATTATAAACCGTAAAAAAAAATTATGTAAATATGTATCACTGTATAAAAATTGACATTTTAAAAACCTTATTAATTAATAAGGTTTTTAAAATGTCAATTTTTATGTGTAGGAAAGATAAAAATTGACATTTTAAAATTTGAAATTTAGGAAAAAAAAATTAAATATGTAACTTCCTGAAAGTATATATTATATGCTTATTTTTTTATTAAGTTTTTTTGTAAAAATATAATTGTTGAAATTGCTTTTTTTTATTTATTTTAATTCTTATTGTTTTGAATAGAGAAAAATATTTAATTTTTTTTTTTATAATAACCAGGAAACAATTCTAAACAGTAAATTTCTGCAGATTTTTATTTAGATTACTTGGGAGCCAGACCACTATAATAAATCTTTTATGTCAGAGCTTGTTAATTTATTATTCATTCCAAAGCCAGCCTTAGCTTATACGAGACCCTGCGCAAAATCTTACTGTGAAGCCTCCAAATTACCAACAAACCTAATCTTATACTCTAATCTCTTCCCAACATCCTATTTACTTAATCTTACATAATCTGTGAACCGTAGTAGCTCACGTTATTTTTTGAATCTGGAGCAGAAAGACAGAACTCCCAACTCAAGTTTTATTTTTTGTGCTTGGTCCGGTGCGGTCCCACCAGTCGCACTTGCCTTAGGCCGTTCATGATTTTGATCACCTGTGTTATTTTATAGCTTGTTAAAGCAAATTGATTGGTAAGATCATAACTAGATTTTCCAACTTTTTAGTTGATTTTTTTAGGATATTAACCTTAACCTTGACCTCTTCATTACAGATACTTTTATAACATGTAAAAAACGCTTTAAGAACCTACTGATGTTTGTGTCACAGAAGAGAAATCTATCAGTCATATTAGAACCATGATTGTGAATCTTAAACTGTAAACATAAAATTAAATGATCTTGATTAATTGATTAAATCTTGATTAGTAAACACTTATGATTCTTCCGGCCATGGTTATACTAGCTGTTTAAATAAACCATATTCAAAACAATCTAATTTGTAAAAATGAGTTAATAATATATTGTTCCTCTTTAAGTATCGCTCTTCAAAATAATAATAATTTCTGGGAAAAAACCCTCAAAATTCCAACCATCCTTAATTAATTAATTAATTAGATGACGTTTCGGACACATTCCTTTGCCTATTTTCCAATATAATTGCTAGAATCATGAATTAAAACATAGTAAACAGTCTGAAAAAGTTTTATATAAATCATTTTTCAACGTAACAATCTGTTTAAAAAAATAAACAGAATAAGTATGCAAAACTATTATTAAAAACACTTATATTATATATTATAATAGACATAAATCTAATTGAAACAGAATACTATTACATAAAAAATTTCATATGGCTAAACCTTTGATTTAGTTTTTGATGTTAACAAAAAATGACATTTTTTTTCATTTAATTGCCTCTTGTTAAAAAACAATTAGTAATATAAAAAAATTTAAGATTTTTGATCATGTTTTAATTTATGATTCTAGGAATAAGATTTAAAAATGGGGAAAGGAGTGTGTGCGAAATGTCATCTAATTAATTAATTTTTTTATTTAATTAAGTGGATTTTTGAGGGATTTTTTTTCCTCATAAATTATTTTATTGTGAGAGACCGTCTTATGCTTACAATGAATGCCCTTTATTTGAACAATGAAAATGTTAGTTCTAATTGTCTGTACATATATAGTTGTATTCGTGATTTTTTTTTTATTTAGTTTTAAATCTTTTTTTTTTTTTGTTCAGTTAATAAGAGATAATAATCTCATTGTTCTCTGAATTTTCTTTATAGTTCAGTTTTTATAATTGAAAATTTAATAGAATACGTTTCAAAAATGCTTTAAAGATTAGTAAGACAGGGGAACAGACACTATGAAGGACTAGATAGAGATAGAGGAGAGACACGGGAGGAGAGAGGAGATTTGATAAGAGAGAGAGGTTCCGATTGGTGGAGGCTGCGGCCAATGGCCTTTCGCCACCGACCACCATCACGTCCTCACTACAGCCAGTTCATTCCTGGCACTCGCTTCTGATACTGGCCCAGTAATCGGACAGGGGTCCTAGGGGAGGGTTAAGACTGATCTATATCGAAGAACTTACATAAATTAATTTCAATCAGTATTAAAGAAGTAACGAAAAAACAAATGTAGAAAATGATTAATTGAACATTTGAAAAAAAAAACCTTTTATTTAAAAAAAAAAAGTTAAAAAATATCAAGATAACCTTATAGAGTTCATCAGATACTTGATCTTTATTTACGGATAAATCTAATCTATCAAATTTTCAAAGTTATAATCTATTTATTTATTTTAAATAGATTGATTATTTTTTAAGGATACACCACTCCTTTAAAATAAATAAATTTATCTGACTTACCATACAAAGAAAAAAAATAGGCGTAAACTGTTTTATATATGCATATAAACTTATCGTTGCACAATCTTTGCTATTTTCATTGAGTTTGATTTCTATTCACACAAATTATTCATGTATAAATAAAAATAAAAATGTTTATAAGCATAATCATCTCTTCCAGAGGGAACCAAGACAAGAGAGGACCGTAAGCAATAACGATTTTTGGGTATCTCCAACTATACAAATAACATTAGTGAGAATTATTGGCTAACTATCGACGTATGGAAACAGATTTCCCGAAACGATCTAAACATAGAATTGTAGAGCCTATCCGTCACCTCATCATAAATAATATATACAAAATTTTGTATTATGTTTTATCATTTCGTATACAGTTTGATCTAACAAAAAATAGCTAACATAAAAATTGTTAACAAAAAAATAGCTATGTTAAAAAAAATGAAAAAGAAAATCAATGGAAGTAAGAATGCATAAGTAACCAAAATAAAACGAGAATAGATTTTTCGAACATTATTGCTAATAAATATAATGTACATTTATTTTAAGAATGAAATTCCTTTTCGACGTTCCGAGGTATTTTTATCATATTCAGGAACATATAATTCTTAATGAGTCTTTTTTTTTATCTATATCTCTGTATAAATATGTGATCATTATCGATTGTCTGTTAATTAAAATTTAAATCAGCACTGCTGCTTGGTATGAGTGAATCAATTAAACATCGCATAACCTTTGTTGGTGAAAACATCTCGAAACGTTAAATGGAATGTAAACATGATGATTACTAATATGAAAAATTGCTCTTAAAAATATTTCCTTTGTACCAAATTTATTAAATTTATTTTTTTAAATATATATTTCTTATTCTTTAATGGTTATTTTTATATTTTATTTACTTTAAGCCTGAATATAATTATCTGGAAATAATTTTTTTTTTCAAATTGTCCAATTTCATCCTACTGAAAAATAGTTATAACGTGAATGTATCAAATTAAGATAAAATTAATTTTATACCTTTTTCTCTTTATATTTCCACTCTGAAAATAACTTGGTAATTTTTTCAGGTAAGATGAAAACCCCGTAAATTACACAGGTATCAACAATATAAAGTCTAATTACTTTATTTTAATGTTATATTGAATTAAGAATGCATGTTTATACATTTACACCATATTGTATTACTAATATATACTTATATACTTGCTAATATATAAATTTATAAATAATTGTTGAAATTTATTATTATACTTTTTATCAGATAACTAAGAAGGGGTCGAAAAATTCTTGGCTATATATCCCCTGATAGAACTAAGTATTTGAATGAATTAGAATTTCAAGAGCCCGAATATTTTTTTTCCAAAGGACCACCCATTCCGAAGGAATCAGGAGCCGGTAGTGTGGTCTATTTTAATTGGGTAGTAATTTAGAGGAGCCAGGTTCCATAAGTTGCCTCCTATCTGCCCCTGATAGGTGTTTCTAGCGCCGGTGGCACTTGGTGTAAATCTAACGGTCGAAAAACGCGATCGGCTTTTGTAGTAGTCCGCCAAAGGCTTTTGTGTTGTTTCACGTCAAATAAAAAAACCTTCAAGTAAAATATTGTGTTTACAAAGAGTTTTTTTCCCCCCTAGTAATACCAATATTTCTAACAAACTTCTATCTATAATACAGCAATATCACTTACGAATCCGTCTCCTACTGAAAGCCAGAGTGCTAAACCGTTGATAGAAGCACCGTGTAGAGAGGAAG
This sequence comes from Halyomorpha halys, assembly GCF_000696795.3. NCBI lineage: Eukaryota > Metazoa > Arthropoda > Insecta > Hemiptera > Pentatomidae > Halyomorpha > Halyomorpha halys. Next base: position 136,751 of record NW_027107302.1, on the reverse strand, counting down.
TTGAAATGGTTATCAGAAAATTAAAATCTTACAAAGCAGCGGGAACTGACAATATTCCTGGTGAACAAGACGTATGGTGAAAATGGAATTTCTAAAATACACCTTTTGGTTAAAAGTAAACCCTTTCTTCAATTTTTTCAATCTCAGTAATAGGGAAAATGTCTGAGGAATGAACGGAGTCTGCTTATTTGCATGGCCAAAACGTTTAATAAAGTTCGAATCGGTAATCATTATTCAGGTTCGGTCGGGTTTAAAACAAGGCGATTCTCTATCACCTATCTTATTTAATCTAGCACTAGGATACCTTATTACAAATGTGATGTCTGCCGAAAAGCATTTAACTTTTGGTTGTTAAACTAACTTTAGGTTGTAAGGTAGTAAAATACCTGTTCTTGGGTATGCTGATGATTTTATGTTATTGGGCGAGGACAAGGAAACAATAAAACTGCATTGATAAACTCTAGTAAGGAACTAGGCCTCGAAATTAATACTGATAAAACGAATTATATGATTACCAGTAGAAACAGGAGCAATTTCGGGGAGGAGGAAATACGTTTCAACAGGTAGATAGGTTTAAGTATTACAGTAAGTAGTTAAGTATTATAGGTTCTGTGGTGACTAGTAAAAACGAAACTGATGAGGAGATAAAAGCTAAGTTAAATGCGGGAAATGTTTGTTATTTTTCAATTTCGAAATTGCATAGCTCCCGTATTTTGTCCAAAAACTTGAAAGTTAGAATTTACAAAACTATTATTCTCCCCCCTGTTTATTATGGATGCGAAACGTGGTCTCTTACATTAAAGGAAGAACAGCCCCTTAAAGATTTTGAAAATAAAGTATTACGTAAAATATTCGGACCGAAATGTACGCTGAATTGAGTAAAGTGTGCCCGGCAAATATAATTCAGTTTATAGCATCTCGACTAATAAGATCGGCGTGTAAAGTTGTGGAACATAGTAACGGACGGATTCCAAAAATGTTAATAAATATTGAAACGATCGGTAAACGTTCGAGGGGTAGACCGAAATCCTAAGCCCTTATTATTATTATTACTTACGAATCCATCAAGAATCATTTTAGAAATATATAAGCCTTGTATGCATCTAATGCATACTATAAATATTAAATTACTTTATTTTATTAAAGAAAAAGTAAAAAAGTGAGCAACAGAGCTCCATCTTGTTGTATTTTGCCTCAATTTTGTTTGAAAAAATATGAAAACTGGTTTTCCACTGCCTGTAATGCTTAAACCAAAAAAAAGGCTGGAGTGTAAAAAACTACTATTCCTAACAATAACTCAATTCACAAATAGATTTTGAGAAGGGTAGTTGAATTAAAAAAAATGATTTGGAACTGACGAAATTTCTTCAACCTTCAATTTATCGTATTTAGTTCAAGAGCACAAGAGGAGAAGAAAAGAAATTATTTCACCCTACTTTTTTTATTACTTTGATGAAAAATATATACAATTAAAAGTCCAAATGTACAACTCTTCAACTATAGTTAGAGTGAATACAAATAGCAGCTGTTAAACTCAAAAATATCATTTCTGAGTTTTTTAAGTCAGTTGAATGTGTGTTATATCCTTTCAGAAAATTGTTCAGATATACATAATACAATAAATTGCGTTTAAAAGTAAATACAGAAGTATTTAAGATGCACACACCTAAAATTTATTTTATTCCACAATAACTTAAAATGTTCACTCATTAATTATTCGGAGCTCCATATCCTTAAAACTACCTACAACACTAAAAATACTTCATAACTCATTATTTAAAGTAGAGCTAATTCTCTAAAATATGAGTCCTAAAAGACATCGGTACGCCTAATAGTTCCTCAGGTACAGTATTTCATAAAGCAAGCGTTTTTAAAAAACATTGAGATATCAACATTTTATGGATTTATTTTGGAAAATATCATAAAACTACTACCTCTACGAAGATAAACATAATGAACTGCTTTATATTACATTAAATTAGCTTTAATTAGAGTGCTAATAGACCTTTGTACGTCTGATGATTTCCGAGATATAGTTATCCCATAACTATTTCATTAATTACTATTTTTTTACTGTTACTTTTTTAAAAAGGCGTATCTCGGGAACTATCAAACGAACACAGTTCTAGTATAGCTTATGTTTTAGCAAATTTACTCCAATTGAAATGATGTTCTATTATTTTTTTAGTGGTGTAGGTAATTTAAAAAATATGGAACTCTGATTGAAAAAAATATATGTTTCATTGTTGTAATCACCCAATATTTTGTATCCCCCTTACTATGACAGTTGACAGTTTTGGCTAGTAACTATACATAGTTTTCATAAAAGTAATAAAAAACATGGGTCCACTCCCTCCATCCGGCACTATTATTTCATGACCAAGGCTAACACAAGAGGAGAACTTGCCAGGATCATGATCAACCACCAATTATGGATCAAGTACCCATTTTATAGAAATTGATTAGGTAGCCTATAAAAGTTTTACGAAACTTAAATTACAAATTTTAAGTGGGTACATACCTGAATGTGACAGAAACATTTTCCAATATCAACTTACCGGAAGTACCACTTCATTGAATCTATTTTTCACATTTTTTTTTATTTTCTCAAAAATTACTCTAACAATTTTGATTAAACTCAGTATGTGAACGTACAGTTCAATGTTCTTACATATCAGATAGGTTTTATGCTCATCAAAATGGTCTGACAATCTTCCTCTAAAATGCTTTCAATTTTTTTTATCCAAAACAAATAACTAGTTTTCACTGTTGGCTGTACTAAATAATAGATAAACAAAAAATATTCAAAATGTTAATGAATAACTATAGGAGAAAAATATTGACAGGTTTGATTTATTCGGAAAAAAACGATACCACCCGATCTCTTCCGATTTAAAGCACATGTTTACGAGTTCGTTTTATTTCATTATACTGTTGCATTCTTGGCAGGAAAAAAGTTAATGTTCGTTATTTCCATCTGAAGAACCATAAATATGTAATTTTATACCAAATGTTTCTCTTTTGTCGTCTTAGATTTTTTTTTAAATGGCAAAAAAATAGTGATAACTTGAACATGATCCTACCAATCTACTCAAACCTTAGAGACATAAGATTTTTTTTTTGCATCGATCTATACTAAATTCAAAATTTTGTTTCGCTTAGAACGATCCGTTCTCAATCCTATGGAGACCTTCAAAATTTTGTTTCGCTTAGAACGATCCGTTCTCAATCCTATGGAGACCTTCAAAATTTTGTTTCGCTTAGAACGATCCGTTCTTAATCCTATGGAGACCAGTCAAATGCTAATGAATTTGTTTAGGTGGAAAATGGATCTTGATGGTATGTTTTATTGAAATTTTAAAAAAATGTGTTTTCGAGAGAGTTGATTTGTAATTCGAAAAAAAGATAATACAAACAACTACAATTATATTTTTGGGTCATAACTTGAAAACAACATATTATTTGAATAGCTATTATATTAAATTAACCAAGAGTATAATATCTTTTGAGGGACCACAAATTAGATATTCTGTCACATAACTTCAAATAATGGTTGTCAAATTATGATACAAAAAATAAAATCGTTTTATTTATTTGTTAGGATTTTTTTTTTTTTTTTGAACCCCTGAATCAAATTCGAGATTGCGAAGATAAATTTTGCAAATGGCGTTTTAAAAATATAAATAGCTAATTTCAAACTTTTCCAAAATATCCCCCCGAGTTCCCTTTTAGGTATAGATTGGATCCAATAGAATGAAGAGCAGGTGCTTCTAAACCAGCTGGAGTGCACCAATCGCATGTCAGCGGTGCCGCAAGAGACAGCCACTTTTCCAAAATATTAAAAAAAAAAAAAATTTAAAAAGCAAATATACAATACATTCCAGCATTTAATTTGCACAATTTTTTCTTATTTCCACATATAATCAACCGCTCTAAGAACAATTGTATAATTTATATATATATATTTTACCTCGACAAGGATGCCGTGAATTTTTTTTTTAGAACAAGTTTGCCGTTAAATTTATTGGACCAAAAATGGTGCTCTGGTTAAAAGATTTTGGGGACCGCTGTCCTAAACAATGCTCGGAAGAAAAAATATTAGTAAATTGCGATTGTTTGATTTTACTATAGGTTGATTTTAAGAAGAAGGAAGAAAGAAAACAGACGGTTCTTATTTTATGAAAGAAAAACCGAAAAAAGATTAATTGTTTTATTATTTTCATATCGATTTATCGCTGTAGCCGGGAAAAGCTAAGGTGACCAATCTCTAATTCATGCTAAGCAATCTCAAAAAGATAGAGGTGTACAACACAAAACACTCCCAAAACCATTCAGATAAAAACCCCAAATACCTGAACTTTCGAATTTACACAGTATTTCGTTGAATTTGTTTATTATTGCATGGATTTTTAAAAAAAATTACTAATGGAAGCCAATTTTTTTTCTGATCTCTAATCGGTTCAAATAATAACCGACTAAAGGTATCGCGTAATTACGTAAGTGGTTCATACAAGACTATAATCTGAATAAAACTTCAAACTTGAGAGCCTATACGCGAACAGAAGATACGGGTTGATTTGATTCCCTTTTTTCTATCTCCCAAAAAAAAAAGCCATTTTTCTGCTTAGCCTTAGATTAAACCCTTTGATTAATGGCGTTGCAAAAGATTCCCAACTTGGAGCTAAGAAAAGATTTGCCACGTTCATAATAAATGTCCGTGAATTTTGAAGCTTTGCGATTTCATTTACGAGAGATCTAAAGTTTAGGTTTTTACATCAATAACGATAACAACTTCAATTGAATATATTATCATGATGTAAAGGCTTAGCTTAAGCCAACCTTAAAAAGGCCAGCTATTAAGTTCCCTACAAATCGAAGGAGCAGTGATTTTAATAATTATTAAAATTAGAAAATTCCAATATTCGTGAAAACATTTAATTGGATGTAATCAAGCTATATATGATTTATTTTATTAGTTCAAGATTGATCATACATTTAAATAACGCCTATATACAGTATAATATTAATTCACTGGAAGTTTATGATTATGATTCTGCATTTGCTTGTTTTGTTTGTACATTGTAATTAACATTGAAACTACTTCATTAATGTTTTAATCTCGAAATCACTCAATATTATTATTTTAAATGATCCTATGTCAACCATTTTTCGTTCCTTTGACCTATCAGAAGTTGTGTGTTTTTTTTTTATTTTAACAGTATGGGTATAAACACAAATCAATAACAATATAAATCATCTAATACAATACGCTTCACAATAAGGATTAATTTTAATCTTGTTCCACAACTCAATTTACATTCCCTTGTCAATGCTTTGATTTCACGCAAAAGATAATTATTATTTTGATTTGCTATCAATAACGTTAGATCTGTCTTACGAAAAAATACTTGTGTGTTTGTCCTTTCTCATTATCTCCTTGCCTAACAACACCAACTTGTAAGTATGTGTCAAATACGTTATTATTTCATCTTCTGATGGATACTCTTTTAATATTGTGGACTGAGATTTTTTTAAATTAAAGATAGGTGGGTTACCAGCTGTTGAAATCGAAACCCGTATTTATTTTTTGCCTCACTCTTTCGTTATCAAACATAACATCTTGTAATTATGTGTCAAATATGAAATTATGTTATACTTTTCATATGGATAACCTATTAATTCAGTAATAGACTAGATTATCACCAGTTGAACCCAAAATTCTCATTCCTTTGTCATTAATATTTTGAATGTTTGCAAAAGAATGAGAAGCGTGGGCCATAATCATTTTTTATTTAACTACTTTAAACTATGTGATTGCAATATTTTTTGGTTCGTTGTCATCTTTACACATTATTCGAATCATCATTAAGCTGTGCTACATACAAATCACTGGAAACTTGACCTGCTCCATCATAGATATCCAGTATTCTTTGTTAAGAACTTGCCTTCCAATTTCTCACACCAAGTAGTTTGTACGGGCAGCTACACATTGGGTTGCATTATTGTTTTTCCACGTTACATGCCCTGCCCAATATAGTCTTGCAAGTCTATTGGTTTGGCACACAACCAAGTCATAAAATGCTGCCTTAATTTCTCTATTTGTTCTCCTTCTCTAGTTTTAGGGTGTTCCAAAACAATGAGCCACTTAGGCAAAGGATTGAAAAAGAATTTATCCCCTAATCGTTTTGTATTTACACACTTGAGACTATGTAGTTGCAATTTTTTTCAAGTTTATCGCCACTGCTCCTAATCGAATACATTGGTTTTATCGCAGGATATACCTCTTCCATAAAACGGAACTTTCAGGGGAAAAAAACCACTCTGAATTTGTATAGAACTAAACAGAATCGGAGGACTAATAAATTCGGTAGATTTGAGAAAACATTGGAAGCTGCCAGAGACGTCGTTGAGTGAGGTCATTAAAGCTGACAAAATTCCCAAGAGTGCCCTATAAATCCATATATAGCGTCGCCTAATTATTAATTCGTCGGCTGGACTATAAAGTAGCGAAACGAGAACAGGTTTAAAAGACAAGCTTGGGGAAATCAGTGGCTGTTGGTATCGGTGTGACTGGTGATATATATCTAAGCGAGTTATCAGATCTTGGGGAGGTCCTCGTGTTTTGCATATAACTCTTGAATAATACCTGCTGGAGGACAATGGACAATGGCTGGTCCAAAAAGAAGCTGAGAGCGGCAACATGGCCGAATCCTGCCCACACACCAGCTCCCAGCCTAGTTGTCCCTGTCTAGTCCTTACACCTTCCCACAGGTCCTCTTCTGTCTAACCCGCTTTTAAGGGAATCAGGAACTTAATTTTAATACATCAGCAGTAAAAGTTGTCATTCAAAACATTCAGCTGGAATCCTCCATCTCTCATGGCACAATTAGGAATTATTGATGTTTTCTACACAAAAACCGTCGAATGAGGAACATAAGATTTTTACATCATAAAAAAAGTAAATATATCCTCATTTCCAAATTTGATCATTTATTTCTAATCACTGTAGGTGTTTTGTCCATTTTATTGATCGATTTTCTGAAAATCATTCAAAAAATAAATTTATAATTTATTAAGTACGAATTATTAGTATTAATTATTTGTCTTTGAGGAAAACTCTCAACAAAATAGTTTAGTGAACCTCAAATCAACATAATAATTAATTACAAATATAAACAAAATTTTGAAAAGAAGAATAATAAGAAATTTAAATTAAACAGAAAAATAAATATCATCATATTCAAAAATAAATATTCGAAATTGGTAAATAATTACACTCAAAATAAATAAAATTCTGCCTGAATATAGAAATAGAATGATAAATAAATGTATATAACTTAATATGCAGTAATAAAATATATTCAAATTATAAATCTAATAAAAAAGTAGAAAATCAATAGCGAGAATGTTCAGTGCTGTGTCTGGTTAATTTCTCCTAAAAAAACATTTAGTATTAATAATATAGACTATATAAAATACAAACAATATCTAATTGAAGTGAGAAAGAATTCATTAGATGTATTAAAAAATTAAAGAGCTCATTAATAAAAAAAAAATAAAAAAAATATCAGCCACAATTTTCTTCAAATAAATCAAGGCAGTCTATAATCTATAATAATAGACCCAATAAGATAGTTAAATCTGATTTTGTGAAATGATTGAAATTTATTTTATTGGACTGTATCCTTCTGAAGCAATTGCTAGTCTACTCTGTGTCCAGGTGTCGGAAAACTCTTCAAGGTCACATTTATTCTTCATAAAATGAAGACCTGTCCTTCAGCGGTACAGGAGTTAAAATATGAGTTAAGCGTGAAGCTATCTATATCTTCTCCTACGCATCCAAATTCCTTCATCGGTTACAGTAGCGAAGCTACTTTTGTTGCTTTCATTTGATCATCTTTGTGAACCAAAATAGTATGCTCTTGAAAACTTACTATCTTCATTCTTATATTCCAAATAATTGTTACCATTGTGACTCAATCACAGTGACTCTGAAATCGCATTAGACTACAGTAACCAGATACCGTGCTTATATTGATCCAATCAGTACCTCACCGTAATTTCGGTATTTCTCACTTATTATAAATGGTTTTAATGTTAAAATGCTCAATATTTCATACTATCATCGGTGGTAAATTTTGTTAGAGTAATTAGCGTCAGTTCTTTATTCGCATTTAACATTTAATTTACCTGCACATAAACACGGAAAGGTCAACTAAAACTATAAAACAAAGCTGATCGCTCTTTGTAACGTTATTGCAGCATAAAGTGAAATTCCTATTTCAACTTATGCTGTCGTGTTAGGAAATTATATATTTAAATGGTTACTTTACTGCAAAAGTGTCATATTTCAATTTCATAGTTAATATTTTAGATGACCATTGACATTTTCTCTTTTGTAACATCATTAAAATAAATGATGCTTTATTCACAGACTTGGAAATAATATAAGAGAAATATCTGGTGTTCAATCAGAATATATTTGGGTATAAAATTCTTTGCTTCTTTGATTTCAATTTTAATCCTAAAAATGGAATTAAAAGATTATCGGATTACTCTACTCCCTCAAAATTTGAGATTTGACGTTTCAAGATCGCTAGCAATAAAAAAAAATCCTGAGCGTTTCTCCTAAATTACTTGGCCTTACTTTTTTTTTTTTTTTTAGATTTAATACCAGTCACAGGACACCCCACAATGAACACAGATCCTCATCATTATTATCATTTGAAAATGGTCGTCGATTAGAGAGGTTTCATAGCTCATATCTCGGACATTTATAAAAAAGAAAAATGTAAAGTTTTTTAGAATGACAACTCCAAAGTTTAGTAAAATTAAAAGCACCAATATTATCTCATGAACGGGCTGACGGACTTTGATATTTCTTTTGTTTTGCAAGGTCTTAACCACCGATGCTTGTATTGTAGAAAGATCGTACCGTACAGAACAGCCGTTAATATACGTTCTTCCATAGATTGCAGCACCAAAGCGGCTCAAGGATTTTGATTACCTCAGTCTAAAAAAATCTTTAACTTACCCTATATGGAATGTTTACTCCCAATAATAAGTTATGATGAAAATACAGCTTTATTTTGGCATAGCTCAAAAAGTGTACATTGTATGGTAAATTATGTATATTAACACTTGAAAAGTGATCAAATTTTTTACGAAATAAAAATCAAACTAATTTTAGCAAACCTTCTGGGTATCGCAATTTGTGCCCTACGTTGTTAAAAGTATTTTATCGAGGTTCCTATCAACTTTTTATTACTTTTTCGAATAATTTTAAAACTATAAACCCAATAGTTAACTATATGGATTATTTACATACATAACAAATAATATACTTACTAAATCATTAAATAAATCAAATAATTAATAATAAATCGCATTAATAATGTTGGGTTGTACATGTCAATAACGTCTTACTGGCTTACTGATCACTGTATCTCAAAAAAACCATCGGAACAGAATAAAAAAAATATTAACTATTCTAATCCATAATATTTTATACATATTAACTTGGAAAAGTTTCAACTTATGGCAATCCTCGACTTACCCAGTTAAAAGAAAGTAATTATGAAAATAAAATTCGATTTGCATTGAACTAATTATTAATTATTAAATTCCCTACAAAAAAAAAAAATCGTTGGCATCGAATTATTATTAGTAAAGACATGAATTAAAAATTTTACCCATGTTTTTCGGTAGATTCCCAGTTGTAATTTTGATCACTGTACTAAGAATGGACATTTAATGCAGGCAATGTTTTACATTAAAACCCAGAGCTTTTTTGTTTAATACATGTTTCTGATAAAATATCTATAAAATAAAATATAGATGTGGTGGCTCCAACTATTAAAATTTTCGACGAAAGATTTGCGTCGTCCCTCTTCAACTTGGATGGATATGCTTCAAATGAATTTGTTCAATGATACCAATACAATAATGAGAATTACTAGGCGGCATTCCAGGTTAAGAAAATCAAGGGATTTGTTTGTACAAATGCCAAATAATCTTACATAAATCATGTATACCGAAGAGTATTGCATTGTACTTAATATTGAATAAAAGAGTAATACAAATTTATGAAAGCAATAGAAATAATAAACTGTATGTGAATATTTAATTTCAATTAAATACTCGTACAATAATTGATAAAAAACTTTGAATTGCGTTTATATGTGTATATATGCTCAAATCCAGGATTAGTGAAGTTAAGTATACCTGCTTCATTAATATACAGCTGCTAGTGAGCCTGTAATTAACTCTGTGAGTACATACTCCAATAAAGAACTTTCAGGTTATACATAAATTCTATTTACAAACACCTTATCACTTTTCATGAAATATCAGATGCTATCTAATAATTTTCCATGGGTAATTATATATGCGTTTGGACGTTAGTTCATTAGCATCACCTCATTATTTTTTTTTAGCATAAAGGGAGCCGACAACAAATATGATAATGCACTTCCTGAACTACTTATATACTACGGGGGCCAAATTTCCCAGGCCCTCCTCAAATATTGAATACACGGCATTTATAATTTATTCAACAAAAATGTAACTCAATATATTATATAATTGTTATAATTATATAACTATACATTATGTAACCTATTTTTCTGGTTTTTAACATTAGCATGTAAAAAAAAAAATTATTTGACTAGTTAATTAAAAATTTGTCTCACCATCTCATTGATATGAATCCATGTTCCTATAAATGAATATGACAATTTTAAAGGAACATAAATTAAAACTCAAGACTCAAAGACAACTAAGAATTTAAAAATTAAGAATAGCCAAAAGGAATACTTAAAAACACGTACAAATATAAAATCAATAAACATATAATTAATTAAAAAATTCTTAAAATATTAAATTGCATTTAAAATACCATTCGATGACGAGTTGAACCATCGAATCTAAAATATTTTATTTGTATGCCCACAACAAATACACTCCCTTATAAAATACATTTAGTTAGCAATAAACAAACCATCTTTGCATCTGAACAAAGGTTCTTCAGTTAAAAGTTCCATTTTGGTAATGTGAATAGAATCATAGAAATAAAACCAAACAAAATCACTGGTCATAATTAATTACGAGTGGTTTCAGTGAGCAATGAAAAGAATATACTATAAATGAATATGAGAATGCTAATTGTACATAAATTAAAGAGAGCTAAATTGTAAATTGTTCTGAATGAATGAATTACCTTGTATGGATTTACAACAAATCGGATCTTTGTAGTTCAAATATTTTCAGCGGAGAAAATACAATGTGAAAAAGTTAAATGTTGAAAATAAGAAGAGTTTTTATGAAATAAGTATTATTAGCCGTACATAGTATTATTTTTTTGTAGTTTGAAAATATAAAAATTGTATTCTTGTTCCTTCACCAAACTCCACTAAAATATCACTATTTAATTTAATCATAAATACTAAATTATGTTGGCTAATAAAATATTGACGTAAAGGTTCACAATTCATCTTAATTTTATCATAAATTTTGCATACAATTACTATAAAAATAATATTATATAATTTTACGTTGCTTTTTTTACATAAAAAGTATCAAACATCAGAGGTTTTGAGTATTGTTTAACATTCATTATCTTATTTGGTACTCTATATAATGATATATATTTTATAACGAACATTGTATCATTTAAAATTGTGCTGTAAACAATAAAATAATTATTAATGTCAATACAACTTAAAATCTGAAAAAAAGAAAATCCAAAACTCGTATTGCTAAATGTGTAGGCTGAATTTATAACTTTAAGCAAGCCTAATACATATGATTAGGGAAAATTTAAAATAAAAATTATAATAATGTTTCAATGGTTCAAATTGAAAAAATAAATTAAAAAATTAATATACTAGAAGATCCTTAATAGCATTTACTGTAGCGGCATCTTTCAGTTGTTTACGGAACTACTTTGAACAGGCAGCGCTACAGTTGTCGACAGAAAGAACTAATTTTTGTTTGATATTTTACCTAATCTTTCAATTTAAAAAAGTCTTAATTCAAAATTTGTATTTGTCCTAAAAAATAATTATTATCTAATGGGAATGTTACTGCAAATAAATTAAATATTTTTTAATTATTTATTTATTAATTTTTACTTCCATTGATTATTTTACACTTACTTAGGGTACAGGAAAAAGATCAATAAATTATTGTTTAATTTTTTATTTATTCCTAATAGGCCATGAAATTATTTTAGTCCAGTGCTTCTTAGGGCTTAATAGACTCAATAACTATAATGTTATCATATAGAAAACATTATGAAATTGAAAATAGTAAATCAAAAGTTAAATCGCAACAATCATGTAGATATGTAAAATCACTATATATTGTTTTGTTTTTTTAAATTTATTATATTATAACCCCAAAATATAATTTGTTGGTCTGGATAAATCAAAAATATTTAAATGGCTGAGACCATTATTCTGGCTGGGTATCCTGCCAATTAATATCATCATTCAAATTAATTATAATATTCTATAGTTTGCTCTATAAATTTCAGGGTTGAAGATTATTATTATATATTTTCTCAATTTTCTAATGTTTTTTTCTATCTTTTTTCTTTTTAAAATTATCATTGATAGACTCATCAGTATGGTTTAGAAATTAGCAACTAGTTAAAGTTAAAGTTCAACTACAAAGTTGAACAGTCACTCTAAATTTAATAATGCATTTTAAGCATTGAACATAGATAAAATTAAATTATAAATACCTTTATGAGAAAAAAATTAATGTATAAAACATACATTGAGAGGAATAAAAGTGGTCAATCTATATTATTTTTTCTAGATTTCCATAAATTAATATAGCCACAATATTTTCCAATCCATAATAAAGTTCAAACAAAACATTAGGGACATAACTAAAATAATAATTTTAAATTAATACTTTTTTATTCAAAAATATGAATTTTTATTATGAATATTTGCCCTTCATATATACAAAGCACTTTCTATTCAGAATTAAATTGATTTTAGGTTTTGGACAATATATTTTACTGTTATAGACAGTTTAATATTTCACTCTAATCCATTCTTTAAAAGATTACTCAGGTATCAATAAATGATAGTGAAGACCTTAAGGTTAATTACTCTGCATTCTATACAATAATCCTTAATCAGAAACAATACTGATCAATGAATTGAAACATTAATTCCATGTGTAAACAAGCCTAATCCAATCTAAGAGTTACCTATGTTTTATTTATTCTTTCCCCATATTATTTTCATTGATTTAAGATGTATTAATTTTTAAATATTTACTTAAAATGTATTATTTAGCCAAATATAAAGTATTAAAAAAAATTAAATACCACGTATTGGAAATTATTTCTTATCAGTGACAATTATTTATAGTGCAATTTGTATGTTTAAAAAAAAAAAGTTAAATCATATCACTATGAACTTCTCATTGAGTGCGGTCTGGAATTTTAAGATGAATGAGAGGTATTCGAAAATAAATGCCCTAAATTTTGTAATTTATTTGAGATCTCGAAAAATACTTATAATTCAAAAACATTCCGTAAAATAAGCTGAGTGTGCCAGTTTTTGCGGGGTTTTCTGAGTTCCTTATTTATTTACATGGTTGAGTGAGATAGGTAGAGAAAGATAGGTACACATTACAGCTTTTTACTTCGAAGTAAAAACAATTTTAGGTAGTTGGTGGTGGTGGAAATATTTTTTTTTAATCTTGGCAAAATCTTTTCTCATCAAGTGGGTCAAGATTAAGCCACTCGTTTCGTTGATACCGATTCAGTTCTCTTAATTGGTAGGAAGCAAGAACACTCTTATTTAACTTTTACTCAGTTTTCTAATCGTGAACAATTATTACCCCAAAAATTAACAGTTTTATTTAAATGATTACTGTTTTGCAAAACAATTACACAGATTTTTTAAATTATTTTCTTAAATTAGAAATTGCCGTTTTTTTTTTTAAATTATAAGTTTAATTTTTGTTGTGGCCTCTACAATAAATCTGCCCGGTTCCTGAATGTTCGGTATACCACTGACAGTACACAAAATAAACACAAATGGTACAATCTCACCCCATTAAATGAAATTAATTTAATTATAATATGATACCATAATAACCGAAAAAGGTACAGTCATAATATACTATAGGTAATGTGAATGAAAATACATTATTTACCAATGCATAAAAATAATGGTTGATCCCACGAGAAACAACGATTTTCAAGTTAACAACAGAGATAAAACAGTGAATTGTTAAAATCTTGAAGATTCCATTACAATATTGTGATAAACACTAGCTCCTTTACACAAAGATGCCACTGCGTTCTGATGAACGCGAAATCTTATAACTTGAATTACAGATCATCAGAGAGCACTTACTGAATTCCGTTTTGGCCTGTTCTTATCTCATATTAATCTCACCTCACCTCATCTTCTTCCACCTAAAAGTACTTTAGAGGATAAACATCGTTAACAACATATCCAAATACTGTACTTATTGTTTACGATACTGAAAGATTTGGATCTTTAACTTGAGCCTTATCATTTTCATTTATTTAACAATAAAAATGTTCACAGTTCTATTAATTATAAGCGTGGACGATTGTATTAATTGACAGTAAAAAACAATTACTCACCAAAAGCAAGTATATACTACTTTTTTTTCAAAGGAGTCTAAGGCAACATTCTTGTAAGGAAGAGAGCATGATTATGAAAATAACTTAGTAGACCAGATTAACATAATGTTGCTGAAATGCTGTCTATTAATTTACTGTGCAGTATTAATTTTTTTATATTCCTTCATCTTAGTCTTTATTTATGTATTTTAGAATAGTGTTATAAGGATATTATTTCATTGTAGGTTATCATAGTAAAAATGAGGTTTATTTAAAATACAATTTAATTTTACAATTAGCCAAAGTATACGATGAACCATTTTTTGCCGGAGTCCCTCAAGGAACAATACTTGCTCCTTTACTTCGCATTCCATGCATAAACAAGTCATACCTCTCAAATCCAAGAAACTGACTTCTATATGCTGATCATATAGCAGATTTCACAAAACCGCGACCTCACAGATTCCTAGGTGATTTTACAAAATAATTTACTAAATTTAAACAAATAATACTCGTTAGAGCACTCAGAGGGGGTCATTGATTTTAATCAATTTTTTTATGGCATTTATATATTCAAAAATATGAGACACATGTCGCAGCTATCATTCCAATGGGTAAGTAAAACGTTCTGAAAAGTTTAATTTTATATCTCCAATTCTAATTTATTTCTCTAATCCATTCTTAAGCTTTGCTTAGAATTGATGATTCGTTTTGAAATTAATACAATCTTTGTGATTTTCGAAAAAAATAAATAAATTAACAAAAGAAAAGATAAAAGTTTGAGAAAGTTTTTTATCTATCGGACCATTATTAACTAAAATACGGCATATTAATGTTTGTACTCTTATATTGAAGATATTATGCTGTATCTCATGGAAACTCGTTCACTTTTAGTTAGTTAATTTTTAGCAGATTTCTGAATCTACATACCGCTCAGAACATCCCCTTAACTCGTTTAAAGGATAGTTAAATTATCCAAGTTTATTTACGAAAAAAAAAAAATAAAATCTCTATGGGACCAATATTAGTGAAGAAACAGCAAGTAAATCTTTAGTTATTGACATATACCAACGAAAAAATACGGTTGGATGAGAGATTACAGGGCTGAAATTAAGACCGGAAAGAGTCAGGGAACTTGACGTCAACAATTTCGCATTGTCAACGAATTTATTGATCACTACTATGATACGGGATAGTTATCAATAAAGAACAAAAAATATATATTTTCTACTTCTATAGAAAAGGAAATAAATAGAAACGTTGATATACAGTGGAGTGGAGAGATTTAGAAAATTCAGTATTTTTTTTTTTTTTTTGTTTGGTAGGAGACTGTAAATATTTTTGTGATAGTTGGTTAATAAGTTCTTTCATTTTTTTTTTTTTTCTATCAATGAAAAATGTATGTTCAAACTAAAATGATATGAAATTGTACAACGTAATGTTAACATAAATTAATTTTATTTTATTTATTATTATTATTTTAAAATTTATATACCGGTTAACAAATGACATTAGTTTATTGATTTAATATTTTTTCATTACTTATCTCTTAACAAATACTTTTGGTGGGTAACTTATAAGGATGAAAACTATATAAACAACTTAATCTTATCCTGAAACAAAGTAAAATATTTTATAAAATTTAATGATTTAATATAAAATTTAATATAATAATAATCTACATTTTATTTTATTATTTACATAAATTTTAAACAATTTTTTGGTGGAATTCATTATTTATTATTAAATATTGATCGAAAAGATTAAGGAAAAACATTTTGGACCAAATTAATACCACTTTGTTTACTATAAAACTATATTATAATAAAAACATTTTACAATTGTATTCAATTCATATATTCTCAACACTTCTGTTTCGTTTTGGCCTATTGTACTATTTTGAAATATTTTATACTGAAAAGCAGTAAAAGTATTACATTAAACCAAGTTAGCAAAAGACGAAAAAGTGGCAATTTCCGTAGTGTTGTATATTTTTACAACAAAGTTTTAATAAGTTTTTATTATTATCTAGTATTAAATTTTAAAATGAGGAGGGCTTAATGTAATTCAAAAGGTTTTTTCTTAATTTTTTTCAACAAAATTTAATTTACTTATTTCTTGTGTGCTTATTTATGTATTTATTTATTATTATTTAGTTATCTACTTATTTTTTTTTCATATGTTTTTTTTAAATGTACTCGCTCAAATCTAAAAAAAAAATTAGTAAAACGCAATAGTAAAAACCTAAATTAATTCTACTTTTTATTTTCATCTGTTTATCTATTTAGTTTTGTGATTAATTATATTCATAATAGACCCTCTTAAGTACACTTAAACATAAATGTACTTGGCAACTTTTATTTTAGCTTCTAATAGTAATTAATGTTTTATAATTAATGTGTCTCCTGAAGATGACCCAAATAGTTGCAAAGTATAATACTATTTTTTTCAAACTATATTTTCTGCACTCTTCGGGCTATGAAATATAATGCTTATTAGCAAGGTTTCTTAACTTACATTACAACTTATATTATTATTATTATTATTATTATTATTATTATTATTAACAAATTATATAAATTGTTTTTCATAGAACATATCACCAAAATTAAATACTTACCCCAAAGGTATCTCGATTAATGGTAAAATGTTTACAGCATACAATTTATGTCATTTCTCTAAGTCCTGAAAAGACATATTTTCTCTTGGCAGGTTTTCTGGCATAACCAAATGCCAAACGAGAATTAAAAAGTAGCATTATTTTTTAAATAATATTACAACTAGTGAATGATTTTCCTTGGAAGATATTCATTCAATATAACGTAACGTGGAGGGGGAGCGGATGAGAGTGGGGGCGGTTATGAAAGCTGTTATTACCCTCGAGTCACCACTTGCCCGGACACCATAGAACACACCGTACACCCAATACACAAGGACTCAGGTACCACAGTACACAGTACACAGTACATAGTACAGAGAGGCGATGAGCTCTCGCTAGTGCTCAGAGACAGACTAAACACTGGGTCCCAATCTCGGGCCTCGCTCTTTATGGCTACACTAACGAGCCATTCCTTCTAATTAGTTGACCGAATCCCTTCAAAACGAGTTATATACTTTTTCTATTTCCCCGATATTCCCCCTCCATTCTCCCCCTGTCTGGAAAAAACACAAGAGGGGACTGGAAAACCGCTTTAATGAGACACTCAACTACGGTACAGCCTAAAAACATGTGCCCTCCTGCCGCCTGCACGTACAAGTGCACTGAAGGGATGGCGGGAGCTTTACTTTGGCGAATCGGAGTATATTCTTGTTCCTGATCCGAGCAATAATTAGAAATTTTATAATTAACCCGTTGAACGTAAAAACATTTTTTACTAGAATCAATTAAAAAATATATTAAACAAAGGTATACTGAAAATATAGTATTTATTTCAATATTTACAAAATGAAATAATCTCACATTAGTATGCTATGCATCCAGTCTAAAAAATAAGAAAAATCCTCTTTTCTACTGGAAGAGTTTCATATATAATTAGATCTTGTGAATGAAAAGGTACTCTTCCTTGTTTTAATTATTTATTTTATATCATAATTAAACAATAACAACGTTTCGACTTTACCATCCCCATCATCAGGTTCAAATTCAAATTCATCCCATGCATATAAACAATATGTTATTATTAGCAATACAAAACTAATAAGGAGAAAACAAAATGTAATTTTAAATAGATATTTAATCAGGTAATTGTTTGAAATTTTAAAAAAGACATTGTGATATATTGATTAAGTGTTGTATGCATGGTATAAATTTGAGAATTTTTTGTAGATACCTGATGATGGGGTGACAACCCCGAAACGTTGTTAATGTTTATTAATGATATAAAATAAATAATAAAAACAAGGAAGAGTGCCTTTTCATTCACCAGATTTAAGAAAAATCGTTTTTCATAATTATGAAGAATTACAAGTGTTACAACAGTATCAATAATTATGGTACCAAACCATTGTCGGTCTCCCGTGAGGATGGATCCATTTAAGTCCGATATTCAGTTGATTCATAAAAATAGACTAAAAGAAGCTTTCAGAAAAACATCAAAGTATCTTAAAAAAAGTGGGATTATATTTAAACATTGATAAAAGAGAAGCCATAATTTTTACAAAACGACAATCTATACTTCCGTCAAACATAGTTTTTTTAAAATTAGAAACCGCCAAGAAAATTTTTCCATATTTTAATAGAAAATCAAAACTATCCTCCAGAAATAAATTAATACTCAATAAAGTAGTATTAATTTTATTAACTGTGATATACTATAACATATCCCTGTCCCTTATGGAGCTTGAATAATTTAAGTAACTTAAAAAGCTGCAAGTATTCAATGACAAATGATTCAGAATTGTTAACAACTAATCATAGTAAACAAGAATAACTGATATGCATTCAAAATTAAATATATACGCATACGCAAATAAA
Organism: Halyomorpha halys; assembly: GCF_000696795.3. Lineage (NCBI taxonomy): Eukaryota > Metazoa > Arthropoda > Insecta > Hemiptera > Pentatomidae > Halyomorpha > Halyomorpha halys. The sequence goes on along the minus strand of NW_027107302.1, from coordinate 117,657 downwards.
TATATAATACATAATTATATTTTGATAAAATAAAATATCAGAATGTATGATTCCCTAATGTATTAATGTATCATTCGGTAATTTTGACTGGAATTGGTGATTTGAGCAGAAGAGCCTGCAAAAAGTTTTAAAATGATTGATGTGAGTGTAAATTTGTATTTAAGGTATGCTATTTTATTAATAATAATGTTGTTTGTTAAAAATCAATGCATAATAAAAGCTGTTTTGTGATAGATTGTCCTTGAGGATGCACGAATTGGACGAAACGTTGAACTTTTAAAGAAATATTAATAACACTCTCAAGAGTTTTGAGACTTCAATTGGAAATATTAATTTTATTTAAACAATTGCACATAATATTTATATATTATATACACAATAATTGAGTGTCAACGGACTTAACAATCAGTAGCTATTGTCCTTGAGGATGCCCGCATTGGACGAAACGTTGAACTTTTAAAGAAATAATAATAACACTCTCAAGAGTTTTGAGACTTCAATTGGAAATATTAATTTTATTTAAACAATTGTACATAATATTTATACATTATATACACAATAATTGAGTGTCAACGGACTTAACAATCAGTAGCTAAACAATCAACATATAAAAAAACACAAATTTTTTTGCCTTTTTAATATTCCATGCTATTGCACAGAACGATTATATTTTGTAAGCCACGCTGGCAGATAAACGTTCTGAGAACCCACGAAATGGGAACAATATCATCCATCGTTCCTACAGTTAAAAAACAAAAAAAAAACAGAAACGCGTGCCTGGGACTAACGATGCTCATTGGCACCCCGCAGACATGAGCATTGATTGAGGCTATTATCCGTGTGCGTGTGTCCTGCGTCCTCCGTGCGCCTACGTAATTCTCATACAACACATTTTCACCTATTAGGAATCAATGTGTATTTTTTTTTTTTTATCAAATAATCTACCGACATTTTAGTCATATCTTGGCTTTATTAAATATTACTGTTATGTACTCTAGTATTGCAGTAAAATATTTTGAAACAACCTAGATATTCTATCACCTTAGCAGAAACAAATATAGAAATAATCAATAAAAATGAGAATATATTAGAAGTCCAAATAAATAGTTGAAAAGCAATTAAATCATTTGAGCTATGAGTCCCAGCTCAACGATCAATGAGAATGTGATCATACTAAAAGTTGTGAGGTATTGTTGCATAGCCAAAGGAGGTGGGAGTACGTGTTTTTCGTTTATATCTCTAAAACAGTACGTCATAGCTTTAAACATTTCAGGTTAAAAATATAATTTATTATAGATTAAGAGCCTTTTAAGAAATATAGGTAGGTCAAAAAAAAAAAAAAAAATAGGTTTGCGCAAGCGAAGAGTGAGTAGAGTATAGAATTTACTATACTTCATACTTGACTATGTCAACACTTTCCTCCATATTTGGGCCAAATCGGACGAGCCATTTTGGAAATATTAGTCTTAATACGTTTACTCATGTTTAAGCAGAAGGATTCTAGCACATGCTAGAATTTGCTAAAATTGATTCTAGACCCATTTTATACTAAATACCAACTTTGAGCCAAATCGAATGAGCTGTATTCGAAATACAGGGATGCCAGAAAAAATATATTTGCGCATGCGTATGTGAAAGTAGTTGATAAAATTCATTAAAGTTGATACATGACTAACCAGCGAAATGCTTGAAAATATCATCAAAATTAGATTCCGGTTCCAGATAATATAACCATTATCTGGAACCGGAATCTAACATTACTGAGCGACAGACAGAATCGGAACCGAATATGTTTCTTGGGTAAACTATTATTTTCATTTCCCTCTAGAACAACCTCTATGTGGCAATATTAATGAAACACTGAAGTTTTTTAAATTTTTGTTTATATATTACAAGAGAGAAATATGATTAAACACTGGAACCGTGTTTGTGTATTGTTTTATTGATTTAAAGAGAGCCGGAGTAAGCGATGTAGAGACCCGGAGGCAACTCCTGTAGTACAAGGGCCCCGTAGAAAAACGTAGTTATTTCATCCCAAGTTTTACTTTAATAAAAATTGTGTAAATTGTGTATAATTACTACCCAACATTTATGAGTCTGTCAAGTATAGTTAAGGGGAATACAAAATGGCAGTTTTTTCTAATTGTTAAAAAAATTATCTTTTCATTCCGAGCTCCGTACGTTTAAAACAACCCACATTCAATGTTTAATCTTTAACATGCTTAATTTGATTTGATATAATTTAACATATGAATGTTAAACCCAACAGCATTTAAAAAGTGGTTAATATTGCCTGCCACTTCTGGTCTCCATGATAGCCTTACTTGTCTTACTTTTAAAATAGACACTCAAGAGGAGGTAATAACAGCAAAACCAGCAGAAGGGAACTCGTTCCGGCCAAATAACCCCGCTAAACTTCGATTTGGCGGCCATCCCATATCAAAAACATTTATTTAAAATGTTTGGGGAGTAGAGGAGACTTGAATTAGTCAAGTCCGCAAAATAAAAAAAGTAGCTAAAATTGGAAAACGGGGTGATTAACAACACAAGAAAACCTAATAGAACAACACAATTTAAGGTAGAGCAATATTTCTAAAATAGGATTACTAGTAGAGTTGTTTACGTTCAATAGTTTCCAAGATACAGTTTTTAAAAAACATTTCATGAAATATATAATGAAAATCAGTTGTCAGTGAATTTATTCTCTACTTGCACTCAAATTAGCTAGTTTAATGTCATATGTAGTACTTTATGACGTTTATCTTCGGCCATACCGAGTATATCATCAGTATCGGCCAACACCTTATTAAAGGCATTGATTCAGGCTGATACAAGCTGAAAATAACAATCGGAACATAATTTTTTAGATTTGAACTGTATGTATTATAATGCAAGAAAATTAAATACACAGTAGAAGGTGAGAAAGATTTGTTATTTTTGTCGTAGCAAAGCCATCTCCTAGTAACCTAAAAGTCTAGGAGAAGGAACATACATGAGAATTATATTTCCGGTACTTTTCGGGTGCAAAATGTGAACTGTATAAATAATAAAAAAAAAAAAATTCTTAGTTAAAAACGTGATAATGTGTTGCATACCGAAAAGAGGCCGAATCCTAAGCTGCTGTGTGAAATATCCAAAGCTGATCGGATTCAAGGGCCTACCCTTCGACAGTCTATCTGATCTAAGATGGAAAAATAAGACACTAAAAGAAATTTAGAATTTATCAATCTGGATACCTGAGAGAGAACATTCTCAGAACCCATACCTATAGGCCTCGATAAGGACCAAATATTTAATTTTAATGAGCCCAGATATTTATCGGATATGAGGAAACATTTCAATGTAAAATTGAAGTTAATTGGACTTGAAAGGCTGAGAAAGATATACGCGGCGATGGGCCCGGGAGACTAAAAAGTTTTTCCAGAGGCCGTGGATAAAAATCGGGCGGCGGAGGATTTACTGCCAGCTGATATAGATTCGGTGGCTGGAGCAGATTAATCTCGCCTAATCAGTGACCCAGAGGGTCGTTAATTGGCCAGCACATTCCTGGTTTTAGGGTTCCCGGGCCCGGGCTCTGTAGTGTCCGCCTTTATCGCCCTTTTATTGTCTACCTCCTCGGGCTTCCATCCTGAGCTCTTCATCCGTCCGCCACAAAAACTCTCTACTTCAGAAGTCTTGTAAGTTTCATTCTGTCCAGGCAATCTCAAATTAAGGGATCGAAGTACTAATCTATTACTTGTCCAAATGTAAGAACGAGCTACATTTTCAATTTAGCGGTATAAAAGCCTCAAGCTGTAAGATTATGGACCAGGTAAAAAAATTATCCTAGGGTTGAAAAAGCTGTCACAAAAGGAGGAAACATTCTCAAATCTTTATTAAAAGAACGGTTAAATGAAATGCATCGAAAGTTGGATAAACCGTCACTAATTGCTACAAACTTTGAAACTCTAGCTTCGATCTATTAAGTTTCTAAAAGCTGATTTTAACAAATTAGAAGATTCTCTTCAATTTCAGTCCGAAAAATTCGACGAGGCCTTAAAGGAATAGAGGGAATTGAAAACAGAGAAAAATAATACAATCGACAAGAAATGTATTGAGTTCGAAAAAGTCAGTATGGTAGTACTTTCTAAAGTCTATATCGGTTACCAGAAAAATAAGAACAGAACACATCTTTGCTTCTATGATTCCCAATAACTGATTTTGATTCACCAAATGACCATATCTGCCTATATTTTTTCTTAACTCCTCATAATTATTAATTATATTAGGATTAGAATTAGCTATGTATGTGTGCTTAGTAATATATAATATTAGATCCTTATATTTATCATGTTCTGTTTCATCTTTTTTTATTCAAATTATAATAATAATTCCCTAATTGTAAATTTGCACTGCTTTATTATTCACTTCAAAGTCCTTTGAGTTATTTTTTATTTTATTTGTTTAATAATTATTATTTTATTTTCATTTTAGAAGCTGTTTATTAAATTATTAGCTGTACTACTTGAGATAAATTCATATTGTAATTATCTAGCTTAAAAATTTTATAGCCTCCAAAACACCCATATTAGTCAAAATTGTAATAATTGCAGTTCACTTATGTCAATCATTTTTATGTGTTATTTTGGCACCGAACGATAGATGCTGTCATCTAGTTGAACTATATTGGACGTAATTTTTTAAATGAATAAAATAAAATAAAAAGTGAGTGTCAATAATTTCGAAATCCACAAAAAGAAAATTAAAATCTGCAGTATTGGAATCAGTGCCAAAAAATATCAATTGGCGTATTCTAAAGATGATATAGTTTATTGCAAACGCTTGCCAACGAGAAAAGAGAAAAATAAAAAGGCATCTCAAGAGGAATTTTAGTAATGAGTTCTATAACTGTTATGAGAAATACGTGAGCCCCTGAAAATAAAGCAGCGAAATTAAAGCATGAAGATAACGTGCTTGGCGATAAAGGCGAGAAGGTTCAATGAGAACTTAACGTCCTACTCAAAATCATTGTTTTTAGTTACAAAACAAGGCGGTAAAGAAAATAAAAAAACAGGTGTGTTTGTTCGAAAAACAAATAGGATATTTGCTAGGAAAGATGATGGGCACACAATCATCAGAATTTTTAACATACATGATACACAAAAATTATAAAGTTTATACGGTATTGTATATTATGTTATGTTTTTATAGTTGTTTGGTTCGATACTGGAAAACAATTCAAAACATTTTCTACAATCTCAGAATCCGATCTTATCAAGTAGGTTACTAAACTTTAAATATATTTTTTTAATCTTTTCTTCAATTATAACACGGTAAACTTTGAACAAAGAATTTAGCTATATAAAAAAAATTGAGATTGCTGACAATATTTTGATTTATGGTTTTAGGAGTGGGATTTAAAAACGTACAAGGGAGTATGTCCGAAAAGTCATTTAATAATCAATGAAAAATGGTTGTTATTTATTTTTTTTTATTTTTTTTTTATTTTTATTTTTTTTTTTTATTTATTACCTCCAGGAACAAAGAAGGCATGTACAAATATATATGCATATACATATACCGGCTATTTCATTAACTTGTTTTGCCGGGATGGCAAGAGTTTTTTTTTTATTTTATCAGCAATTATTATATACAATAATAATCAAATAACATCAGCGAGTATAATATACCATCGAAAGGAAAAAGATTTTCAAAAAATTTATATCTAACTTAAGAACTAGAAGATAATAGAGATTAACAAAAAACGCATATATAAACATTTTTTTTAATTAATATTTTTGTGTTTTTATGGTACTTATGATAATAGTTCTTACTTTAACTTACCTATGCATGAAACTTATTTTTCTTCAAAGTAGAGTGGTTATAGGAATTGTGTGATGCAACACTAAATTTCGTCTCTGTATTTATCCAAACATAGTAGATAAAATTAATCCATGTGATGATGAGCTCTGAATTGTTCACTAAATAAAGCTATCAAAGTTTTTCTATACAAAAAAAAAATCAATTATCTATACTCCTTTGAGAAATTTCGATTATACTACTTATTAATCTGCTATTTAACATTAGTAACTATTTTCATACCATGTTCCATTGCAAATTGTAACTTAAATTATGCAAATAACTCCTTTCTTGGATATTAGATAAATAGTAGAAGAAAAATAGTTCTGAGGTTTAACCTAAAGTATCGAACATTAAAACGCAGCTATTTCTCTTTCAGTATCTCCGAAGTTAAGCTTCCATCAAGGGATAGGCCTTCCGACTTCCTCTTCTCAGCCATATGAACAATGTTTTATTCAACTTGATACCTCCAAATAGTAAGAAGTATTTAAATACAAGCAATGGCCTCCTGATGGACTCCTGACTAGACAGAGGCAGTGCTAATGACACTAGACTAACGTGGGAAGCGCCACTAGAGCACGTACCCCCCAGCTCCAATTAGTCTAACAAGGGTGACCCTCTCACACCCCCAGCGGACTCCATCAGATGGACGTGACGCCCGCCGTAGCTCCAGCACCAGAATTTATTATATACTCATCTTTCCCGGACGAGAGATCCATGCCAAATTTATTCGAGGAAGAACGAATTCATTTAGATCTTGGCAGATATTGTAAAGTCGAGCTTACCGTAAGTTCCTTTCAACTGACCGTCTTTGGTACTCAGGTCACGCGGATTCTGGAAAAGAAGGTACCCATGGCAGTGGGCGGCCTGACCACGGATCAGATAAGGAGGTCCGGCATAAAACGCCGCCTAAATCCACAATATCGTAGGCTTTGTAGGGAAACGAAGCGAACGGAAGTGGAAGCTTCGATATGGCAGTGGCTTACATGAATACTGATTTCCTTATGAGAGCTACATTATTTATGGACCAACTCCTTCTTTAAATGTATGATATTAAACAGAGATAAACCTTAGCAGTTTCTTAACATGTATTACTTAAGTGAGTAATGACTATTATTAATAAATAAAAAAAAGATTCCTAAAACTAAAAAAAAAAAAAAATACAAAACATAACTAAAAATAAAATTGAAATATTCCAAACACCAAAATCGGTTTTGAATACTGAATAAATTGAAATAGAAGACTACATGTTGAGGAGTTTTGGAATGTTATTGAGAGATCTTTTTAATTGTGTATAATTGCAAAATTATTCGTTATATATCTATCTCTAAAAATAATGGGGTTAACAAATAAAAAAGAACCTTTTTTTTTATCCCATTCTTCCTATTATAACTTACAGTTTGCCATTTTAATAATTTCGGAATGTTTGTTGCCAGCAATCCCAGGAAGCTGATGATCTCATAGAAAACATTTTCATCTCCTCATTTATTAAGTTTATACTCGATTTTCAATAATTTATTGTGATTATAGCTAATAAAAATTTAAAAGTAATAATTGACTTTTATGAAGTAGCAATAAAATGGTGGGGTTTGAATGCAGAATTACATATTTTTATTTTACCTAATGTTTCTGATCATATGGACTTATATATCATTGGATGTGTGTAATGAGCTGAGGTCTGCTCCCCTCTTGGCGAAATCCTGCCTACGCCCACACTATTTGCTGATATTTTTTAAACTTAAGTTTTGTATTTATGAAAGTCAAAGCGAAAAGTTAAACAGTTGTTGTTGTTCAACCTTTCGCTTTGAACAGTTTTTTAGCCCTGATGAAGCCCTGCAAATTGGGGCGAAACGTCGGACATTAAAATAGTTATAAACTATTTGTTCTTTTTTTGACCGCAACCCTGACCATCTTCTTATATTTATATTTTTACGGTCAACTATACTATGTATATATACGTGTTTTTTTGGGGGGGGGGGGAGGAGTTCGTGATTATTTCATAAAATAATCATTTTGAAGCCACCAAAAATCGAAGAATTCTTTTTGAAGGAGGGTCCAAAGGTTCACACAAACACTAAAGACAGGGCTTTTAGTGAGTTATACTGACGATTAGTTAATATCATTTGGTTTAAATAAAAATTAATTTTAATATAAAAATAATTATCCAACTAATTACAAAGTGTATATCCTTTCAAACAGTTGAATATGTTTTTGACCAATTAGTTTTAGCAGAAAAAGCTGTTATGTCTTCCTAAAAACTTCAAAACTCCAGGTTTGACTTACACCACTCTTGCTCTCATGGGCTCATATATGGCCTCGCTATTAATTAAAAAATCAGCTAGTAAAACAAACATATATTATTTTTTATACCCGAAGATCCAGTTGACTGAAATACTCTGAATTCAACGAGTAACCAAAAGAAAAAAGTAAACTTAATGTAAAACCAATATGAATAGTTTAAAATACATCATTTCATTCACAAAATATTAATTCGTAATATAAGGATAAATAATAAGAAATGCAACTTTACCAGTTGGATCCTCAACAAAATATATCCCTGATTTGCTTTGATAGTAGCACATTTAAAAAAAAAAGAAAGTATTTTGCACTCGAAGTATTCCAAATATATTACCGTAGACTGGGGTTTCTTTCTCTACTACGGTTCTCCTCCAGAATGTTCCCAAGTCACTCTACTTATTCAAAAGTTACACCAGGCTATGATACTGTCTTTGGGATAGGTCCAAAGGGCCAAATATGATCATCTATTAGTAAAAATGAAGTAGAAATTATTGTTCATTTTTTACCAGTCTTCCAGATATCATCTGAGTTTCAGATTATAATCTTTCCTTAATTGTTTAATTAATTCATCACTAAATTATTCAATTGTAAAAACTATTATATACTGTAAATTATAAAAATACTAGCTGACAAGGGCATACTCAGTATCAAAACTAGGGGAACAAGCCATAGTCAATTAGGTTGTAATTTTTCAGTTCAGAAAAAGATAATTAAATCAAAATTTTAGGAACATTATATATTATTGTCTCAGTGCTTTATTAGTTATTACAATTAGTATTTGCTTGAAAAACAAAATATATTTTTTATTAAATGAATACTTTTTTTCACTTCTAAGGTGGGGGGGGGCAGCTGCCCTGGGTACACTCATAGCTGTCACTAGCTGTCCCTGTAATGTTTCACTTTTATGAACACAATGGTAAGTTTTATGTCAGTTATTTTATCTAGTTAAAATTAATATATTCACAAACACACTTCATTACTCTTATGCTTTGGTTAAATAATTTTTTATTTCTCTTTTATTCAATTTTAGTTCATTGCAATGGTCTTTACTATAAAATATTTTTGGTGGCTCTATTTGGCAAATATACAAATAAGTCCCTTTCTTAACTTGGAATGTTGGTTTGTAGTTATCAATTATTATATTAGTTTCGTTAAACGAAGTCGTTTGAAAGCGTGAAAGAAGCACAACGCAAAATTTAAATGGTTGGTCATGATACATCCCAAAACTAGTCATATTAATATATTAATATATTTTATGGAAAAGTGGACAGAATTACAACAGTGCCTGCCTAAATACTTCAACAATACTTTTAAAGTCATATTGCTAATAATAGCATGACTTCAATGATAGTAACTAATACTAATTATTTTAACTATGTGAAACAAAATAAGGATACGGACGGAAGGGGGAAAAGGGAGGCTCAGTGAACTATATGACGTTGAGAGATCCAAAATAACTGATTCTCAAATTATCATGATCTCTCTCTTCTTTAAAAAATATAGCAGGTAAAATTACTATTAACATTTTACGAAAATATTTATACAGGTTTTTATGTATATTTATTTTTCCAATATGCTTTTGGGCTTTCTCACGACTACCGATCCATGTTCCAATAACTAAAACTCGTAATTCTTATTAATACATGTATTTTTTAAATGATTATAAACGCCTTATTATTTATAGCAGGATTGTTATGATAATGGAGCTGCTACCTGGTAGTAGCACAGGCCGCAGACTGAATGGTGACACTGAATGGCAGAGGCTGCTATCTGATGAGCCGACACTCCAGTAATTGGGACCCCGACCTCTACCAAACTATCTTTGGCCCTAGGACCGGCTTTTTTTTCTTCTTCTTCATGGATGGAATCCTTTAATTGGCCATCCTGAAGAATGGTCTCTGAACGACATTAAATTTACCTACTGTCTCTAAGAGTCACATTTGTATCTGGGAAGCAGTCGAAGATACGGTAAAAAACAAAAGTCAGGAGTTTCCGATGAAGTTTCTTTTCCGTTAGCGATTGTAGATGAGAGCTGGATAAAGGTTTCGGAATGAAATCATTAGATTAGGGCTGGGACAGAACCTCTGTTCGAGACCGTCGATAAATTTTGGGAACGGCCTCACGCTGCAAACAGCTCTATCTCTGCCTACACCCACTTAGGAGTCGAACAAATGCTATCTAACACAAATATTTCATTTTAATTTACTTTCCCTCAAAAGAAGAAATCTTGATGAATAAAATTTACTCATTTTATATTCCAGAATCCTTGGACCAAATGACTTTTCTAAAAATATTCTTAAAAGAAATTCATACAATGAATTAGATTAATTGCTCTCAGTTTCTTGGCATTGAAAATACTATTTCAGAACATTTTTTCTCCGCTTCAATTCAAGTCCAGAGTTAAGAACTATCTGTTCGTATAGCATAAAAACTACATATTTCAGGCTATATTAATCGAACTATGTTTTCTACCTTTATAAAATTCCTCCAATGAACGAAATATTTAATTAATCAATAAAATATACAGTCTGAAATAACATTTTTTTTGTTAACTCTCCCTACTTGGTCATTTCAGATAAGAGGTCACTTACAGGTGACCAACCTATCCTAACCAGTTGGAGAGTTGAATTTTCATTCATGAACATCACACAGATATCGTGTTTATGACATGTTGTATGTTTACAATACTAATAATATTTGTATATGCCATTGAATATTATATTCTATGTTGGATTTCATTATCATAATAGACGTGAAAACAGTGAAAAAGTGAGAATGCTCCAAGTAATTTTAAGCAGGACAAGTTTTTTTGTCAGAGTTCCCCTCTATTTTTTATGTTGAAAATTGTTTTAGATCAAATGGTTAAGAATGATAACTACTAAATAAAAATTTTAATTTATAATTAATACAGTAATTAGGTGCTCTATTTACGTTTTATCATTCCTCAGTCCTACATGTTACTCCTTAGAATGAGATTTAAAAGAAAAAAAATCAGTATCAAAAGCTATTAAATTAAGACTATGGCTGATTAAGAATATTTTCAAGAAACATTGCCTAAAGACAATAAAAAAATTGAATTAATCGAATCTAATTTTCAAAACTTTTTGATAGCTAAATAAATTAGATTAAGATAATGATCTATGTCCAGGAATACCTTTTGTTAATATTGCAAAAAGAAGATTCTTGAAGAAATCATCACATTTTCTGATTTTGGTGAAATTACAGTTACAGAGTTTTTAAGAAGGATTGGCCAAATCAACGTGAATGACTTCATTTTTCTGTTATTATCCTCCTTGAGACCAATATTTCCTTCTTATTTTGAGATTCTAATCAATTAATTGTTACCAAGTTATGAAATATATAATTCTCGTTTTCTCAACCCATATCAAAAAGTTTAAACTGACAACTTACAAGTCAGTGGTACCAGTTTCTTCCGTAGTAAAACTAAAAATAAAAAGGGTTGCCATCTTTTAGAAGATTGTTATAAAACATAATTTGAATTTTAAATGGAACACACCCATTTACTACATCATTTACCTTTGTCACAGTTTTCAGTAACTTCTTAGCCCATTTATGAAGAGCCAGTTAATATACCCCTCACATAAAAAAGATTCATGAATATATGTGATATCTTGTGTTCCCATCTTTAAGTTCTTCAGTAGGTTCCAAATTGGTTTGGTTGGAGAGAATGAACAGTGTGTGAGTATTTTTATTGGTTGTCACTTTCTAGTTCTTGACTAGGTCAAAGCTGTTAAGATTTATATTTTTTGTATATTTCACTTTCAAAGTATTTAAGAACCTAATAATTTATTTGCTTTTTTTTGTGAAGCTCCTCCTGAGTGCAAAGATGAAAAATGACTACCTTGTCACTTCCTAGGCTGTCAAGCTTTAGCCTAAATTAAAAATCTTATGCGTTAGAGAGTGACCAGGATGGCAATGAATAGACAAATATTTAATTATCTTCTAATTTTCACTATTAGAACCCCAAGGCTTTGGCAAGTGGAATTTTCAATTGGTAGTTCAGAAAACTGATGTTTGTAAAATTAATAAACAAGCTGTTATTAAACTTCATTTGTACCCTAGTTTTTTCATGAAAAAAAAAATTATGGTGATTTCATCTCCCACTTGAAATTGGAGTAAAAGAGCAGTTGATGTAATGAGTCTCTACTTGCCAGTTTGGTATTTTTCCTTCTTATTTGTTTTGTTTTTTTCCTATAAATTGAAGAAGTATTTTTTCCATTGCTTTATGAAAAACAAAATAGTATTAAAAGGTTCTCTTAGTTCCTTCAGATCCTGATTTGTAAACATGTTACATAAGCATATGGTGTATGTTTTTATAACATCATATTGATTTTAGCAAAAAGTGAGAATGATTCCAAGCATATTTGAGCAGGAGAAGTTTTTTGTGAGATTTTCAAACTACTTTTATGTCATAGATTTGAAAAATTATCAAAAATTTATGACTGATCACTGTTAAATAAATATTTATTATTAAAATTAGCACAGTAATAACATACTCTATTCCATTTATCACTCCATAGTTGTTTACGTCAGTCCTTAGAATAAGACTTTTTAAAAATTGATCGATTTGAAATTAATCGATATGATATTAAGTCATCTTGGTGGATTGTTGATTGACCATCTGTAATATATAAAAAGAAAGATGTTCCAGGTGCAGTCTACTCAAGTAGTAATTAAACTTAAAATTAAAATCCTTCTTTAGCTTTCCATCATTTGGAATCTCACAATCTGATCCTGGACCATTTTCCTTTTATATAATATTAAATGTGTGCCTGCTTCAGAATATTATCAAGGAGCATTCTTCAAATGGTATACATTCAAACTAGGCAACAAAGAAAAAACACTAATACATCAATATATGTTCTACAAGAACAAAATATATGGATCCATTTTTTATTGTTTAACCGAGCATGACAACAAAATTATCTGGGATAGGAAATAGTATACACTGGTGCCCTTGAGGGGGATGGGCACTAGTTATAAATATTATTGTGTTTAGAATCATAAACATTATTCATGAATGTCTGACCCCTCACTATTTTTTTATGTTTCAACTTATTCATGTATGCAATAAATTATTGTTAATATTAATGTATGTTTATATAAAATATCTTTTTGTTTAAGCACTCATTAAAAGTTTATTTTATATTTATAACCCCCAATAAACCTACATATTACTCTTACCATTGTTATAGGTCCTATCATAATTGATTTTGAACCTGCATTGCACTATCTAAATCCATTTATGTCTAATGTTTGGATCATAAACCAAACTCTTCTTTTAATCGATTAATATTCAAAAGATTAAACAGTTAAAAACTTGTATGGTCTAAAGCATCTTAACAGTATAATAAATTGTGTTCAGTTATTGACAGTTACATAGATAGTGCGACATAGTGGATGACGACCGCCAAAGCTCTTCAAGTGATAATGGCTTTGACCAGGATCAGATTACTTTATTTCATTACTTATAACCATGTCTAAATGAATATATAATTGCTTAGCATTTTGTATACTAAATAGTTATACATTTCATAAAACAAAGTTATTCACAGAGATGTCCTAGCCCAAACTATAGTATATTTACTAGCAAAACACCTCTCAATGCCCTGTGAACCTTGAACATGTGGGTTAATAAGGGTCATCTTTTAGAAACTGCAAATCTAGTGCAAAATAGATGTTGGCATCTTCCATCACTTTAACATTAAAGTTACGGAATTTAAGATGAAAAACAATATCCATTCTACGGCTATTCTCTTCTAACAATAAATGTAATAAGCATGAATATGGTGATCTACCAGCTGCAAATATTAAACAATATTAAAGCAGTTCATACTTACAAGTTAAAAATACAAAAAAAAAAAAAAAAA
>NW_027107302.1:83498-99020 GCF_000696795.3 Halyomorpha halys | reverse complement strand
CCCCCCCCCCACCCTGTCTCACGTGCACTATTTTAAATTTCTTTTGACAACGCTTTAAAAAGTATAAAACATGTATATTTGTACAGATAGTCATGGCATAAGAAAAAGATAAAGAGTTTCTTTATTAATACAATCATACAGTATCGATAGTAATGTCATTGTATCTAATTGTTCTATTTGATTGCAATTTGTTGTAACCTTCCACGTAATCGTTGCTCTAAGTATATTCTGCCACCGAATTATTTCACTGTGTACTTAGTTCTCGTGACTAATCGTCGTGGAGTCATTTTAAAAATTCATATCTTTATTTTTCAATTTTGTCTGTGTTTATGATATATTTTCGGATCACTGAATCTATTGTGCGCTACTGGACAGGTATTCAAGTGTTACTTTTGAAAAGATTAGTGTTTCTTCAACCATCTTAATTATGTCTTTCAGTTTAAGTTATATTATATAATAAGTTATGCTGATTGAAGATATTGTCTGTTAACTAACACTAATTTTCAAACTTTTGTTTGTGGTATTTATTTTTCACCAAAATGGGCTTAACTTTGTCAAGTGTTTTGGCACGTCTCTATGGGAAAAAACAGATGAGAATTCTTATGGTTGGATTGGATGCTGCTGGAAAAACAACTATTTTATACAAATTTAAGTTAGGTGAAATTGTTACTACAATTCCTACCATAGGTTTCAATGTTGAAACTGTTGAATATAAAAATATTTGCTTCACAGTTTGGGATGTTGGTGGTCAAGATAAAATAAGACCATTATGGAGACATTACTTTCAAAACACACAAGGATTAATATTTGTTGTTGATTCTAATGATCGAGAAAGAATTCAAGAAGCAGAAAGAGAACTTCAAAACATGTTGCAAGAAGATGAACTTCGAGATGCAGTTTTGCTTGTTTATGCTAATAAACAAGATCTTCCTAATGCTATGAACCCATCAGAACTTACAGAAAAGTTAGGTTTGAAACAGCTTAGAAATCGCCAATGGTTCATTCAGGCTTCATGTGCTACCCAAGGACATGGTCTAACCGAAGGCTTAGATTGGCTTTCGAATGAGTTAGCAAAGAGATCATAAGAGCCAAATAAAAGAAAGAAGTACTGATCTTAAGAGAAGAATTTGATGTTGAGCATTTTGAATTTCATCTATGTAAAATTAAAAGTGTTTAGTGACAAGGTTAGTCTAAGAACATTGTTAAAAGAAGGATTGACATTCCAACTATTAATGTCCTAAGCCTAAGCATATGATTAAGAAATACATACAAAGTGTAAGATTTGGTACCGATATTTTGGTAAAAAATAAACAAAAAACAAACCATATTTTCAACAAAACTGATATACCAAATTCTCTATACAAATTTTGTTATTTTACAGTTTACTTATGTATTTGCCTTTGGCTTTGTATTATGCATGAATAAGTATATTGTTTCCTCTTTTGTAACTGATTGTTATTGGTTAGCTAATCAATGTGTTTGCAGAGAGAGATCATGATTTTATAATTAATAAACTTCATTTTTTCTTTGGATGTATTTTATTATTAAAGAAGTGACTGATAATAACATTTGCATTAAAATGTTTTTTTTATATAAGATTCATTTTCTCATAAGTAGAATTGATATCTTGTGGTATATGTAATACTATTGCATTTGATTAATATTTGTTTATAATATAAATACGTAAATTATATATATATATATACATAGTCCAACTATAGTGTTATGTATGTGTTTGAACTAATAAAACACTTATATATGTATATATTATTATTTTTCAACTCATGAAAATGTTTCATCCTGTGTAGATTTAGTTACAGTTAATGATTCTACATAGCTGATATACCTACCGAATGTTCAGTTAAGTGTTTAACTGATCAATCAATCAATGTGGAATAATTAATGCTTTGTTTTTTCTTTTTTAAAGTTAATTTTCTCTTTGAAGAGTGTACATGGATTTTAGCCTTATTCTATTCCAAAGTTGCAATTGTAATATTTTTAATCATTGTACACTTTTTTTATAAATTGAGTATTTTATTATCTGACTAAAATCTGCAATTGTGATCGATATAATTTTTCTGA
Organism: Halyomorpha halys; assembly: GCF_000696795.3. Lineage (NCBI taxonomy): Eukaryota > Metazoa > Arthropoda > Insecta > Hemiptera > Pentatomidae > Halyomorpha > Halyomorpha halys. Next base: position 96,938 of record NW_027107302.1, on the reverse strand, counting down.
TCTTGATTGTAACATATGTCAATATCATTACCACATTAACTTTTACATTAAAACTTTTATATTGCTTATTTAATTTTAGAATCATGTAAAATTGTTGATCATCATTGGTAAATAATTTTTAAACCATCAGCTAAATTGAAATCCGATATTGACTTATTCCTCTATTAGGCATTCGTAAGATACATATTAAATGATCTTATAGTTGTGATCTAAATACAATAGATCTAACATTCTAACTCATAAGTAAATAATCTATTCTCTTTATTTTTATGTTTTTTAAACAATCAAAATTAGTCAAACAGGTAAAAGAAAAACAATAGTATTTCCACTAGCTGTCTTAGATAATTTTTTATGTCATTATTTGTATTTTTATAACTACACCTAAATTATTTTATTATGGTCTTGTCATAATGGGCGAGTAAAACAGCTATCTTATTCTTGCCAACTTTTTTTTTTTATCAGGGTATTATGGTTTTTAATAATATTTTAGTAATTATCTACTATTGTAGCTACAAGAAATGAAAAACATCATTTATCTTTATGAGCTATAAATTCAGTTGTAACTATCAACAGCTGTGAAATTAAATGAAGTTTTGTATTAACAGTTGTTTTAGCACGGTGTTAAACCTAGGAGGGATTACAAAGAAGTTTTCTCACATCAATTTTTCTAAAAGAAATGTATGTATTCTAGTAGATTTTCCAAATTATTTTTATAGGTTGATCCAATTGTAGGTCATTTTTATCTTTGCAAAATTTCAGCCTTTAGATGACAAAGAACTGAAAATTAAAACTAATTCCACCTATTTCTTGCTACTTTCTCATTAACAAGTCATAAGAAGTGTATTTAAAAAAATTATAATTATGCATTTTTTCAGTCAGTTATAGTCTGTACATACATACGCTCCCTTTAAGGTTATCTGTAAGCAATACTTTTAAACTGAAAAACAAAGAGCATTGTTATTTCTTAATCAAAATCTTGTTGTTCACTGTATAGAAATTCTAAACCTAAATTCATTAGAAATTGATGGCAAGATGGTGGAATTTTGTGCCTATCTTTGAGTGTGAGCCTCAGTTCTTTGTCAAAACTAAAGTTGGTGGCAAGAAAGTACTTACATTTATTCTTTGGTTGCATAACAGTTGGCAACACTTAGTTCCCACCTAAAGAAAGGTGAACATTGTTTCTTGAAAAGACTATCAGTCTTTTGCTAGGTATCACATGCTTGTATTTATCTGATAACATCCCTCATTCTCTCAGTCCTTTGCCTACATTGAAATCCTCGTCAAAGTTAAGTAAATTCATTTTTTTTATGCAGTTTATTTCTGAACAATAGTATGTTTTTACACAGAAAGAGTTGTTTTGTTTACTGGGAGAGGTTCAGCTGTTTTCAGATATACGCTGTATTCTCAATCCTTCGCTATGTCTTTCAAAGGCCTAAGATTTATGACAAAGGGCAATAGAAATTAGCAGTAAAATTAAATTTCCTATTTATATCACATTATGAAATTTAAAACTTTTGGATGGCTATCCCTAATGCAAAAGATCGTAATAACTTCAGTTACCAAATTCATGCAAATAAAATGTTGCTAATAAAGATCAATTTTTGGTGAAATAATGTTAATCTTGAATGAAGTAAGGAGATTTTAGTTGCTAATAAATTGTTAACCCTCTAATTTTGTATCTATGTTTTATCTGTATTTGTATATCTTTGATCCTTTGTTTACATCTCATGGGTGTCTGTCCATCATCATGAAAATACAGTTGTAGATATAACAGCTTTCCTGTTTGATTACAAATTGAACTATCAATGTCAAGGCTCAGATTATTATGTGATTTAGTTATTCATTTAATCTAGAAACAGTCCACGATCCTGTCAATGTATTTTTCAAAAATTTCAATCGCCAGATGGTTAACAGTTGACTGTAAAAATTCTATTCTTCATATCTGAGTAACTTTTTTTTTTTACCATCTTCCTTTGAAAATATCAATATATATTTTGTGTTCATAAAATATTGGTCCCTGTAAAAGTGCAAGCAGTGCATAAAGATTTAATTTTCTTGACTTCTGTAATACTTGTATAAATAATACCCATGAACTACTTCAAATATCCTTGATTTTTTTAAATTAGATTAAATTGCTCTTCAAAAGATACAGTTGAACAAGTATTATGTATTATTATGTTATTTTGTGTATTTATCACAATTTCAAGCTTCTATAAATGTAAGTAAAAAGTTTTTTTTAATCTCTTTTAACTTGTCTTTGTATTGAAGTATATAGATAAGAGACAGAATGCATGATTCTTTTGTGGCAAGTGAAATCATAAAATTAAATGATACAAAATATTATTATTATTATGTTATTTATTTTTTTGAAATTCAAAGGGAACGAAAAAGGTATCTAATGAATTATTATTATTAATAAATTTATGAATATTATTATTATTAATAGATTAAGGTAGTTATTTATAATTTGTTTGTTTTATCAATTCAAGTATGTGAAAGCAAGGAAAAATCAATTCTTTCCTAATTAAAAAATTAAAATTTAACTCCAAACTGCACTCCATTAGCCACGTTTGGATATTCTAATAAAGATAAGGCTAAATTACTTTCAGAAAGTTCTTTGAATTAATCTCAGAAACAAACGAATTGTGAATTTCTTTATTCATTAACTGGCATCTAATCTTAAAAATCATTTATCACTTTTTTCTTTAAAAAGTAGTCCTTCTGCATCTTACATTCTTAAAATAAATCATTAAAACTACTGCAAACCTAAAAACAAATGAAGGTATGACTAATGAGATGCTGAAAAACGATTCCAGGAAATCTATTATAAATTTGAAAAAAATATTATGTTTGGCAACTTTGCGAATTCCTATAAAATATTTTTAAAAAATTAAGCATATTAAATTTTAAAATTAATAAACATGTAGCTATAGCCATAAGCTTTCAATTAAGGCATTAAGGTCTTTTTAAGTCTACAAATAAAAATTTCCAAAATATTTAATTTTTTTGATGAATTACTAATTATGCAACATATAGTCTCCTTAAATAATAAAAATTCTTTTTAATATTTTTTTTTTTATATCATAAAATTAAAATCAAAATACAATATTGCAATAACTCAGCCCTCTATATTTTCTCATGCAGGATAGACACCATAGCCATAGCCATAGCCATTACATTAGACAAATACTTCTAACACTTTAATAGATGAAAAGTATAACTGAAATTATACTATTTACTAAAATAAGAAATGATGTGAGCAGATAGAGTGGAAGATGACAAGAACAGCCTGTAGAATGGAAACAAAATAATCTATTCTTTATTCATAAGACCTATTTTACTTTGCGGATATCCAATATGGTTAAATTCTTATCATCAATTATTAAAAAAAAAATAGAAGTAGTCCAAAATAAATACATAAGATTTGTTGAATCCTTTTCTAGATCTACAGTAATACATATGGTTGAAGATTCAATTTTTCCAAAAATTCAAATCTATGTTTTAAAGCTTGCTATAAATTTCTTTGAATCCTGTGAATCCTTATCAACACAATAGTTATTACTCCAGTGATAATTTGTGTTATAAAAATGCAAGCATTACAGATTCTTTTATGCTTTATAAGGATATAGCCCTCTAACTTCATAATTCGTGATATAAGTATTTTTTATAATATTTCATCGTCTATTTCAGTAGAGGTATTGTTTTGTTTTTTCCTTTAATTTTGCGACAAAATTAGAGGACATAGAAAATAAAAACAATTAACTACAGATTAATGAAAAATCATATGTGATAATGAGCTCAAAATTAAAGGTCAATACTCATCACTTTGATAAGAATATAAAAGAAAGTACATAATCCAATCCAATTCAGGGTTTTCTGTCAGTAAAATAGTGTTTTTATGGAAAAAATCTATAATGCTTCAAAAATATTTTTAGAAAATATTAGAGTTACTATTTAACTAATCAGGGCAGAGATATGGTGTCTTTATGCTGTCAATGAACTTACCTTCTGCTTTGAAAGGAAACAATATTGTGTCAGTAAGACGAGCTGCATCAATACATGAAAAAATGGTTTTGTTCATTTTTATTAGGGTTTTTATTAAATAGTACCATTGCCAAAAATTTCAAATTTAAATTTGATATTTCTTGGTAATTAAACTTACTAAAGTAAGAATGCTGGAACATTAAAAACGTAGGAACAAAATGTGTAAGATGTACAAACAACTTTTTTTTTTTTAATAATTTATTTATTATTATTTACAACTAAATAAAAATATATACAACAAGTAAATTTGCTGTAGATGATATAATAACATGTGGAGAATCTACCCAATGATAGAGCTCCAACAAGAAACATTAAAATTGGAAATTGAAACTTTTTGTTAACATTTCAGAATGAAATGATTTACAGACCTTTTTAACAGAATTTATTGGAGTTTTTACAAATTCAAACACACTCATTGACAAAATAAAGATTAGAAAACATACATTAAAATTTTTAACTTTATTCATTAAAACTTTAAATTATTAATTTTTCTTAATATGATTTATACACAGTAAAGATGTTATTATTTTACTCACTATATTTAACTCAATATCTTCTCTTTGGTGTTATGGACTATGACTTGTATACTATGCTGCTTAATAAGAACGTAATATCTTGAATAAAATAATTTTTGGGATCTTTATACCCCTGCAAGCAGTAGACTTTTTCTTTATTATGAAACTATTAGAATTATGATAAGTATAATACATTTTTCTTCATTTTAATGTTTTTAAATGCAGTATGTTTAGTCCTAGCTAGTGTTATGTGAAGTATAAATAATATTAACTTGTTACTGTCCAAAAGTCCAATCACCACATATTATTTATTGCACATTTGCCAAGCAAATGCTAGTTCCTACAATTTACCCTGAGAGTAATTCAAATCAACTGATATTTCTTTGCAGTGTAGTACACATAGGAGTATTGTTAACTATAAATTAATGAATTATGTACCAATTTAGTTTAAATAGAGAAAATGTATAAAAACTGAACTTAACTCGAAATTCTTTTTGTTTGATACATTTATATTTTCACTTATTTATGAATTTGTTAGCAAATGAAAGATGAATGAAAACAGAGAAACAGCACCAAATACTGCATTTAAAAATGTTTACATTAGATACGTAAATGTAAGGTAAGTAAAAATAAAAAAGTATTAAGGAAACTAAAATTACAGTACCTGGAATAAGTTAAGAGGGGCTGTGTTTATTATTGTTTTACAATGTTTCAGCCTGATAAGTCAGCTTTCGATACAATCTCTATGTTATGTGGTGTGCTGTAATCAAGTAATATAACTCAATTATAACACTCCATATTACACAAAATTTGTACCTGAGGATGGCTTGTTCAGCCAAAATATTGTAAAACAATAAAATAGTGGTAAAGTTTTATCAAGCGATCTTAACTTAATTCACATACCTACCTTCACCTAAAATCAACTGATAAATGCAGTAAGTAGTTATTTTTTTATCAACTAATGTAATTTATTTGCATTTGAAAAAAAAAGAAGAGAATTGGTCAAATAAAAAAATATGTGTATTACCTTTAACTTGTTTTAACTAACCTTTAACTTAATTGAGAGCAATATTCTTAGTACATTATCTCTGAAACACTCTCAGGTAAGATATAGATAGCATTTTTTCAATGAGAAAAGTATGGTATTATATTATGAGATGAGGAATTACACATGACTGACAAGATAAATTTTATATTATGGTTAAGGTAGAATTAAACTTATTGATTATAAGTATAATAATTAATGATAGGACATTTAAAATAATTGATTTATTGTAAGTGATACTTTTATAATGTATTTGTCCAAAAACTTCCAAGTTTTTGTTTCTTTATTTTTTTTTTTACTTATTATTGATTGTTAATTCCAGCAGAATTCTCAGAAATATTTCTAAGTAATCATTTCTAATGAATGGAATTTTGGATGGAATGAATAAAAATTTCTAAGAAATGGAATCAAATTTTATTTTAGACTTTTTTGATTCATTTACAGGAGGTAAAGCCTAAATTTATACCTCAGCTTTCTTAGAAGATAAATGAAAAGAAAAACCTCTAGTGTACTGTGTTGATATAAATTATTTAATTTTATTTTTTTTCAAAAAGTGAAGCTTTTAGGATATTCCATTGTGAAGTTATTTTATATGATATTTCATGATTTAATAGTTTTATTATAGTGAAGTTTAAGAGTACATAGGAAGACATTGCACTACTTTTTAAAATTCATTATAAACACCTGGGAATGAATGGTTGGTGTAATTTAAGGCCGTCATCATCAAAAAAAATAATTACTAAAAACATAACAAAACATACAAGAGTAAAATCTAAATAAAAAATGTATACATGTTTGAAAAGACTGATTTTATTTTTTAGACAATATATGTATTTAATTTTAAATTTAAAGTAGAGTAAGATTATAAAAAATATTTCAAAATGGATTTTTTTATTATATATGATTTTAGACCAAAATTAATTCTAATTATGTACATTTTTAATTGATTTGAAATTACTATATTATTGAAAATCAGACAATACAGCAAAACAAGGGGAGACTTAGGTCCTCAAGTAAGGGTAAGTTTACTATAACAAAGTATCCCCAATTTCTGATGGAAAGTCACATTTTTAAGTTTTTACTAAAAAAGTGATTAATTAAATTATTAAAAGTTATATTTACTTCTGATTGAGATAGATTTGAACAACTTTACAACAATTATACACTGATCTTTATACTTTGAGAACAAACATATTAGAAATTCTATGATTATTTCTCAATTGAACTTTATAACCTCCATAACATTAAATAATAGAAGGAGTACCAATGTTAGGTAACACCTTGGAAACCATTAAAAAAAAATTGAGACAGTCATTCTTTAGAAATCCAAAATAATCCAATTTTGTATGTACATCACCTGTAAAATCAGCCGTTATATCCTCAAATGAAGGACATGTGTCAAGTTTTTCTCCAAACGCCTCTCCTTTGTTGTGAAATTGAGTGTATCTATGGGTAATCATGAATAATTGTATCTCGAATGCAGGTTACTGTGTATCTCCAATAGAGTTAGGGAAGGATGCGCTCTTCTTTCTCAAATAACATACTCCACCTCTTCCCTTCAACCATTTCAGAATATTCATACCTTCAGTAGTCAGTCAATATCTCTTTTATAATATTTATAGCAGATTCAAAGTTGAGAGCTCATTGAAGTAGGTCCATCTTCAATCCCTTCTTTGTGAGCTTATCAGCTCCTCATTCCCATACACATTGGAATCCATTTTGTGCTAATTTAGTCCTATTTAGCATTAATTGGTTGGAGTTCTTACAATGGGTAGATTCTACACATGTATGGTATCATGTCATTAATGTAACTCACATCACATTTTCTTATACATATAATACAGTTGTAAATATCAATAATTAAATTACATTAAAACATTAATTGGTGGACAAGGTTCCCATACGACTAGCCTACTTCTTCGTGTCTGCAGGCTTGTACCCTGCAGAGTGAAATTTCAATCCTTCGAGAACTTACATCAAATTCTGAAAGACTCATCCTCTCCATTCAACTCCTAATCAGCTACCTAACATGTATGAACATGCATTGTGGAGGCCTTCTGGTAAAGAGTACCTTACACCTTCAATTGGAGTCAGAACCACCTAATATAACCACAATATAATCATTTATGGTGCTAAATATCAGCGGATTTAATAGAGATTCTAGTAATAGTTTTTGTTTCATTTAGGATGAGTCCCTATATCTCACTTTTATTAGTCTTAGGCTTGGGGAGAATCCCTAACTCCTTTTTCAAGAAGTTTATTTAAAAGTTGTTGTCTCCATATCCAATCAAAAGCAGTTTTAAGATTTATCAATATTTTTATTTGAAATCATAATTTAACTTGTGCGAGAGACATTGGATTTGTTCAGCGGTATTAAGATGTTTTTAAAATGTGTATTAAGATCTTTTTTAAATTGCTGCCTGGTTATTATACATTATTTTATTTATTTCCAAGTTTCTTTTGAAAACATACTTGCTAGTGGTATTTTCCTGAATTTTTCTGGAGAATCTAATACTTTTCCTTTTTTGAGTATATTATGTCCTACTTTTCACCATGCATGCATGTATGGAAAAACACATTTATAATCTGGCAAGTCCCCCACCTTTTCTTAACAGTTTGGCTGCTAGGCTCGATATAATCTTTCCTTGCTATATCTACTCTAATATTGGTTTGATAAAAATTTTATTCTTATTTTACAATTTAACTATCCTTCAAAGGAACATCTGGAAAAATGTTCCAGGATTTGTACAGAATATTAGAACAATTTATATTCTAAAAATGAACAGGTTTTCATGGGAATGTGAGAAAATTACTTCTAAAGCATGGATACTGACTTAAATATACTATATCTTTGGTAATACTGGTCCAATTTAAAGCTTTTATTTTCGGGAGTAATTTAATTTGATTTCAAATGTCTATTTGAAAATGCCATTTTTAAGAGAATTTCACTATCTATAAAGTAAAGATACCTATATAGTTCATAATAAAATAAATACTTTTTGAGTTATGAATAAAGGAAGTTTTCTTTTCTTCATTACTTTTCTTCCTTTCTCTTGGAGATTCATTTTGCACGCATGAATCAAAAGGCTAAAACCCTACAAAACAAAAACAGAGGCAACAAAAAATTACCCTACTTATTCAAGAGATAATTGTGGCACAGAAACACAGACTAATGGCTAAAAATATGTTTTTTATACTCATGGGACTTTGAAAAACTACAATATTCTTCCTACCTGTGTGATGAGGAAATTAAAAAAGAAAACAAAAAAAAAACACATTGGGTGTATACTTACGAACTATAACAAAACAACAGGATTATTAAAACATCATTCAATAGTTTATCTTTTATTGGTTAAATACATTTTCTTTATCTTATCACTTAAGATGCTTAAACACGAATAGGGAAAAATATAATTAAAAAAAAAGTATATTAAGAGATTCAAAGAATAAATAAAATAAACATCATTATTGATAAAATGGCAATATTAAAAGGTGTTTATTTTTATTCTTTTTAATTATAGTATAACTAATAGCTTTTAATTTCACACCTGAACAAATGCTGTTTTAAATTTACAATTGCGACATATTTTCACTAGCCTTTCTGAATCCAAAATTTAATTTCCACATTCCAAGAACTGAATACTTTGAAGTTTATGGATTTGTATTGTAGAGTACTTAAAAAATATACATTTTAGGATAGTAAACCTATCTTCTTCTTCGCTTAAAGGCACAAGTACAAGTTTAAAACTTTTTCAAACACATTAAGCTACCACCATTTCCAACTATCCTTTGCATAGTGATGTTTAAGCAAGATATTAATATATATATATATAGATTTTGTATAACTTTTTTTTATTGGGTAAAACCCATTAATAAATTTATATATCATAAAAGTAATTATATAATCTTAAGTTATATATTTCTATAAATTTGATCATGATAAAAGTAATATTGGTGACTAATTGCTCCAACCAGCATAACAATTTACAAGCCACAGTAAATTTCATAAATTTGAATGTAATTAAATCATTTTGATGTGACAGATAAAATTTCAATATCTGTAGCTTGAAAAGGCACATTTCCATTTAAAAAAATGTCACAACATTTGTTTAATATGATTATATCCATTTATGAAATTTATTTTTTAAAGATAAAACTAGAAATAGAATCTAATGAAACATTTTTTTTTTATTTATTTTTTTTTGGAAAAATTCTGTGGCAATTGTATAATTTAAAAGAAAAAATTTAAATGAAACTAATACTAAAATTTTTATTTCAGTGAAGCTAATTTCCTTTCTAACACCACTCATTAAAATAACGCCATAACTGAAAAAATCAAGCCAATACATTTTAGATAAACAAACTGTAATAACAACAAGTTTCAAACTCATTATGACCAAAAAAAAAATGTTGCCTTTACAGTTTTTAATAATTTAACTATCAAGTTTTGCAATTATTTTAACATAATAGCATGTTTTATTTGTTCAACTTTTCTAAATTGAACTAGAGGAAGTTTCCTTAGTTGTTGGCTCAATAGATTATTTATTTTCTAAATTAGTTTATAGAAACTACATAAGAATTTATGAACACGGTACATAAGAAGATATCCATTTCAACAAGTAAGTAGAAGAAACACAAAGCATAATCACAGTAGTATACAGTTAGAAGCTTAAAAAAGATTTTTGAATATTTGAAAATTTTAATCAAGTTTAACATTATTACTTGGTGTCATCATGCAGACACCCATGTAATCCTATACAAATTTTCATCAATTTATCACTAACAGTATGACTAAAATTGAAATAAATATAGGAAGAGTTGGAAATTTTCCTCTAATTGTACCAATAAAAATGATCAAATATTTTGTATATAATTGAAAAATTTCAATTATAAATCCTGAAGAATGAGATTTTTTGAGTTATGACGTTTTGTTAAATGATGCAACAAGATGTGATTCTACACACATAAAGAAATATATTGAACTTTATTTAATAATTGTTTTAAAAATGTTCTATCACTGTCTAACCTTTCCACTTTTGTGATCTACTATCCATGTTGGACCTGATTTTTAAAAATATAAAATCTTTACAGTCTTTCAACTATAACTAAGCTGTTATAAATGTGGTCATTTTCAGTTAAAAATAGAAAAAAATATACATAGTAAGAAAATAAAAACTAATTCTTGATTATAGAATGTATAGGCAACAATATAAAAACAAATCACAGGACAATATACAAATACTCACACAAAACACAAACATGCAAACTGAATATCAACTTACCACTTATATTTATGATACATATGTACATAATCATAAAAATATACACTTATAACACAAAGTAAAAAACTTATATTTGTTTTCACTTAAAAACTAAATTTCAAACAATATAAAAATAAAATAAAAAGAAGAATGCCTTGTATAGAGGCATTAAAAGTTCTGACTTCTACTTAACTTTATTAATCAAGGACAGTAAATATGTATTAAGTCTAGCAATAGTTGAGCATTTTAGCATAGAATAGACTTAAAACTATCAAGTACTATAAACTATCAATGCTGTGTTATTTTGTACAAACAGCAGATATTGAACGTCAACAAAACTTAGATTTTCTAATTAATTTTAAACATTCTTTTATGTCTAATATATTTTTACTAAATATAATAATTAACTATGCACTGCTATAATTTACTATGTTTACATTTGGCACAGCAACATAGTTTTTTTTCAATTCATTTATTTTGCAAATTTTTGTTTCACCGCAATTAAAAGATAAATCTTCAATTATTTGCATTTGACATGACAAGAATCAAAATATGAGATTAATAGATCAAATGTTTTTTTTTCTCATTTTTATTCCATTCTAGTCATTAAATTCTATTTAAATTTACTTTTTATATATAACAGTAAAATAATTTAAACATATTTCATTAATTTATAGGGGAAAATAATACTGAATAAATAATCTTCCTTAACTATAAAAATAACTTCATTATCGTGGTAATTTTTCACAGGTTTAACTCTTCGAAGAACATGGCTAATCACAAATTTGGCACCGCAAATATTCAAAATTCTGATTTAATACTATTTATCACTTTTTTGATTATCATTTAGAATAATTAAAATGCTAAATGGTACTAGTAAATATAGTCATTAAGAAACCCTAGTTGATTTCTTTTGGTAGTAAAAGTTACAAATACCACTTAATAATTTTTTGTTTTCTCCTGATATCTTGTAAATTATAATACATGATATATTATTTATGCCACCATGAGGAGCATTTTACTTATTTCTTCTTTGTTTTACCTTCATATAAATCAATAAACTCATTCACATGGATTCTTCGATTATAACATTATAGTCTGAGTTATACATAAATACTTCAATTAATACTAAAATCATTCGGTTTTCTGGTTTTTAACACTGACTTTGGAGATAATGTAGGTCAATGTCTGTAAAATATATTACTATCAGATGAGTACTAAGTGATTTTATAGGGAAAAAATCTATTTAAAAAGCAAACGACGCATTAATAACTTTGACTAAAAATATTTAATTACTTTGTTAAAAGTAATTTAATTTTCTATGTGAACTTTTTTTTAATAAGGCAATTTGAGTCAGTTAGTTAATTAATCATTTAGTCAGACTCTAATACTAAATAAAAGTTAGTATTGATAGATGTATTTTAATCTTTGCCCTAATAAGAATTCAATATTTAAAAACTTTGTACTAAAGTCTTTTATCTAAGTCCATAAAAACAGTTTTAAAACCATGATAAACATACTTATTAGACTAGATATTTTTAGTTGTGGATGAAGTTATGTCGTTGACCATGTTCCAAAGGGTTTGAAAATGCTTCGGTTTAGTAAGGCTAAACATGAAATCTGTTTGAGGATTTCCTGAAATCATTTCTTCAGTAATCTCTTCACCTATGCCGAGATCACCTAGAGGTGTGTGAGTTAGGTTCAGTTTTTTTGCAATAGTTCCTAAAAAAAAAATAAATAAATAAAATGATGTTAACATAACAAAATATTAAATGATAAGGTTACTTTACAAAACTATTTAAAAATAAATAAAAACACAATTGGTTCATGGATTTACAAATATTTGTTAACTTCATCATTTCATAAACAATATCTAATAATGATAATAATGATATAGTGTTTATTTGCCTTTGGCTGTAAGATGAATTATATTTACAAAAATTTTCCAATCCTAGAGAATTAGTGATTAACTTTACGGGTAACAAAAAAGAATAAGGTCAACCATTGGATTGCAAAAGTTGGCATTTTAAAAATGGTTGAAAGAAAATACAATGTGAAATTATAACATTTCCTTAAAGGCTCATGTAAAATTTGTTGGCCTCTAAGTTTGGAATCAGTTGGGTTACCAATTTATAATTGAAAGGGGAGAGGGTCACTCAGGTTCAAGTTGCTTGTAAACCATGATTCCTATGGTACATAGGCAGCATGCTTAAATGCATATTGTTATGAAATGATTAAATAAATAAATGTCAATGTCACATAAATAAATATTTATTGATCAAATAAAAAAACATAAATACTAATTAAGCTAGTTATGCATACATTTTAACATTAGAAACCAGAAATTTCAAATATCTTTAGATAAAGATAGGCTATACCTGCCCAACATCAAAGAACATCTACCACAGGACAGCAATAAAGAAGATCCTCAGGGAAGGATTTGAGTAGCCACAAGAATTATAAAAGCTTTTCACAGATAATAAATTGAACCTATTCACAAATGGATGGATATATATGGTATATTATAAGGTAATCTACTAACCTTCATTTTTATATAAAATATCTCTGTGTATTT
>NW_027107302.1:67211-83413 GCF_000696795.3 Halyomorpha halys | reverse complement strand
AACAAAATAGAATGTATACTTGATAACTTTGATTTCATGGATGATAAAGTTAGATTTTGAGCAAAAGAAAGCTCAGCCAAGGTTAGAGAGAAACCGTGGTCACAATGTAATATCTGATTTATTATTGTTGTGTGTGCTACGAGGACAAGTTAACACATGTGATTGGCACACTCCTTAAAAAGAAGGGTTCACTAGGTCAAGAAGAAGTAACATATTTATTAGTAGTTTTTATATATTTTAATATTTTATGTGGCATTATTTAAGACATAGCACTTATAATCCATTTAAACCTCACAAGAAAATAAAAAATTTTTTTTTCGAGATAGGAAAAAAATATTAAAGTAAAAAATATATAACAGAATATTAATTTATCATACACTTTCCATTTAAATTACAAAAGAAAAAACAACTAAGATTTGGACATAGTAAAATAATATTACCTGTTATGTGAACATCATCAATCCAGAAATAGGGCTCTTTAAGTGCTTCATCAGACAATGCTAAGGCAGCATCAGGAGAATAGAGGATCACCCATCCCATACAATAAGGTGGATACCAGCGTTCAGAATATTCATCATGTGTAACTCTCCACTTAGATCTACAACATCAAAACCTTTGTTATTATATAAAATACCTGTTCATATTATATATATATATACACAAAATGGGATGCACTTCCTTCCTAACTTTGATTTCATGCATGATTAACTTAGCAATGATGACAAGTCAACGAACTTTTATGCTTCAGTACTGATATATACTGGGAGATACCAGCTGGCACCAAACAGGGAAAGCCGCTTGGTCAAGAACCTTGGCAGTAAGGTACCACCTGTTCAGACCGAAAACCCAGCCAAGGTGCAATGACCTAGAATCAAAGGAGAGCCGGCCTAGAGCAAGGAACCTAAAAGGCTGAGAAGATCGGGAGAGACGCTGCTTAACAGGGAAGCACATTTTGTAGGAAGACAACGAAGATCCGCTGGCAGGCCGCAAGCGTAACAAAGTCCATACTACCATACTCTCTAATAATATTATTGTAATATATATAATGTGTATATAATTGTAAATATAAACCAATGCAACCAAGACTTTACTTTATAATTAAGAATCCCTGTATGCCACCTCATAATAATAGCATAGTAAATTGATAAACACAATACCGCTGGAGAAGAAGTCCTTGAGTTAAATATATTGTGTACATTTTCAGATGGTTCCCATCAGGAACCGATAGAGATTCATAATACAAATATAAATACAAATAAATAAATACATAATACAAATACATAAATATATGAGGAAATAAATAAAATGCTGTTGTGGAACCCCCTGTCAGCCTTTGAACAGCTGAAAAGCAAGAAACATAGCAGTACATTAATAACTTGCTTTTTAAGCAGCACAGGTGTACACAACAGTGATCTATTAAGCAGAACTTGTATAAACCCCTGCATTGATATCTCTGCTGAAAATTACATTCTCAACAAATTTTTGAACTGAACAGATACTGCAAATTTTTTATCAGAGCTCGTGTCTCCTCTGAAATCTTCCCTATTGGGCAGCCTTGCTGGAATAGATATTTTTCTACTCCGAAGAAATGGTTTGTTGATGTTATCCACCTCCAAAAAGACAAAAAATCAGAGTTGGGCAAAAATTAGCTATAGTCGAAAGTAATAGCTAAAATTGTCATGGATACAATATTTATATAGTTATAATAAGATATAACAGAAGTTATATCTTCTGTTTGAATGCTGAGTCATTTTTCTATATGTGTGTTTTTTCAAATTGTAAATAATGTACTCATGATGCCTGAATTGAAAAAATTTGGCTAGATTAAAAAATTAATCTACAATGGCATTTTTGTGTACTTAAGTTATGTTATTTATCCTACACAGAATTTTATGTTCTTTAATTAGATGAACCATAAAGTTTTAGGCAAGATGGACTGTTTAGCAATTATAAATGAAAATAAAAAATAGGACCTAATTTGTTACTTGTTTGTCTGTTTTTTTTTAGAGGCGAAAAACATCACTGGTCCTCAACACCATTAACTTACTATTTATTTTTTATTTAATTTTCCTTTTGTTTGATGTTATATTTGTGACAATAAAACTTTTGATTTGATTAATTTTCAAATTATTGTAAAAAAAACATTGACATTTGGAGGCGTTTGTTTTGAGATAAAATAAGAGTGAGTAAGTGAGTAAGTTGTTACTCTATCAAATTAATTAGCCACTTAGTACGAGATGTATGACCACCATCAGGAATGCACATAATTTATAGCTTAAAATTGACAAATTTGAGGTAAACACAAGTAAAATAAGAAATAAACACTTGTGGCAAATATTCTCTGAGTAGTATTAACCAGTGGTTTTGAATAGCTATGAAAAAGTCACTCTAGAATAAGCTTGTTATAGAAAACATTCCAGTGTTTCGGGCCGCCCATAGCTCAGTGGTTAAGACACAGTCTTACCAATTTGATGTCTATTGGCGGAGCCGGTTCGAATCCGGCCTGGGGCGTTGACTTTTTTCATTGAGTGGCGGTCCCACAAAATGAAGGACTTTGACCCCCAACCATGGTTAGGCAGTATAGGACTCCAATGGGAGTCTTGGCCGGAAAAAAAAAAAAAATTCCAGTGTGAATTTAAAACATTACTAGACCGCCTCAAGTGATCCAAGTTCATTTAATAATTTTCCCTTATTCTTTCCCCTGGCTTTATTATGGGATATATGTGAATTTCAATATTATTATATTATATTATCTATATATATTATTTTAAATAAAAATCAGACAAAAAATCAATTCCTTTGATCAATATGAATATTCATATAAATTTTTAATCAAACTTTTTTAAGGCTTTTTTTTAATAGTATATTCACATGTAAATATACTATTGAAAAGCTAAGCAAAAATGTTATGTGAAATTTTGGGGGAAATTAAAATTGGAGCAATAAAAAAGAGAAAAAAATGTTTTTATTTTTTAATTGTTATATATTGTATCTGAATGGTGAGTCCTTTTACTATACATGTGTTTTTTCAGTTGTAAAATCATGCCTTGATGATACCTAAATTGGCAAGAATTAGGCAAGATCAATAAATTAATCTACTTGAGACTACTATGGCCTTTTTATGTACTTAAACTCATAAATAGACTAAGCCCTTTGCTATTCTGTTTTTTTCTGATATATAACATAACTTAACAATTCGGTCAAGTAGTAAAGTTGTATACCATAAACCAAAAAATGAAATTGTTTCTCAAAAACACTATGAGTCCACGGAAATACATTTCTGTCAGTATTAATGCCCTTACTAAGCAGCCAATCAGTTTGATAAAGTAAGGAATCACGAAATTGCAGATACTTTTTTTCTTCTATAACTCCTAAATGGTGCATCCTAGGAGAAGAGTTACAGCATGCACAATGAAAGGATAATAAATTCTGGTTAAAATGAGTTGATCATAACTTGATAATTTGTTCAAGTAGTAGTAATTTAGTGACAATAGCATGGAACAGCACCTCAGATCAACAATTTGGGCCCAAGTAGAGCAAGTGGTTTACATTATACCACTAGACCACATTATGAAATTAAGGTATTCATTCCGTTAAGAAGTAATAAATGAATAAAAAAAGTTTAAAAAAAAAAACAACCTAATTTGGTACTTTAATCAAATAAACTAGTAACCTATTGTAGTAAGAGTTTGAGAATGTTGTTTACACATTACAGATTGTACAAATTATTTGTCAATGTGTGTTTTGCACACCGAGCTCCTGGCCTATTGAAACCAACACCTAGGATCCTTTGAACTATTTAAAAAAAATGAATGTTTTACTGAAAGCGCCATGCCAATTTTAAAATATTCAACAGCACCTAAACCACTACCCCTATTAATTTCTGATTTATATTATATTTACCACCCTTCCTATATTTAACCCTCATCCTGGCAAGGAGAACTAACAGTTCACCTTTCTTCAGGATTAATAGATAGGATTTAAAAAAAAATGTTATACCTGTAACTTCTTTTAACCATAGCTCGCTCCATTACAGGGCAGAGAATAAGTCGCCTCTCCGGGAGTCCTGGTAGATAGTTTTCGAAGTATCGTGTGTTGACAAAAACGTCATCATCGGTCTTGAGAAAGTATTTGGCGCCTGGACAGTGCTTACTCGCCCATTGTAGTCCCATCACGTGCTTATAAGTAAGGTTTCTGTAGGAGTCAACGAAAGAGCCTTGGACGATATCCCCATATTGTCTAGACTCCATTTCGATAAGAGGTTGTAGCTCTGGAGCTGCAGCACCCAACAGAAAGACAACGGTCCTGCCGTGGCCCCAAGTCCTCCGGATCTCCTGCCGGTGGAAAGAGTTGTTAGGTGCCGAGCTGACGATGGCTATCCAAACGGGAGGTGCAGAACTGTTGCACGGAGCGGAGGTCAATGTCAACGGAGATCGGTCCATCTTGAGCAGCTTGTTCTCAAGTTCCACCGTCGGGTGTGGCCTCAGCATGGTACGCAGTGCTACCACCACCGTCATCAGTAGCACCAGGTATACCGGCGCCGTCCAACACCACCGCCTTTCTGTCATCTCCCTCTATCTGAAAACGCAGAATGGTTTGTTAATGTAAATATAAATAAATAATACAAACAATACATTAGTAGTTTAATTAATTGGAAAAAAAAATATTACGAAGGGAATAACAAAGATTAATAGTAACTTTGAAATTACTGAGAACTAAGTTAGTTGAACTGTATGGAATGAAACATAACATTTTCAAATCAATGTGTAAGAAAAAAAAACATATATCGTAAAAATAAAACAAAAAAAAAACAAGAATAATTTGAAAGTTATTTATATTATCTGACATAAGATATACTAGAAATAAAAATCACTGTTCTTTTTTTAACCTATTGGTAATTAAAAAACATTGGTGAATTCCCTGATTTGTTTCCAAATACACATTGAAAGAAAAATATGTATATACTTAGTTTATGCAGTTCTGTAATTCAAATAGATTTCTCTTTAGAATTAGTTTTATTCCTGCCATATACTAAAAGCGAAGTAGTATTTAGAATGAGGGTTTACTGACACATTTACGATAAGCTGCTTCGAATGCGGGCACTGTTTAAAAAATCGTACACAAAAGGGTCTCGATGACACGGTCGATCGGTATTCAATCTCCATTAAATGTCACCTAGCAGGGAGATAACTCAAATACCACCATAAAACCAGACATAACATCGTCAAAGCAAGATTTTCCCTTCTATCAGTAACAGATTGCACTGTCACAAACTTGTATGCTTCAAAATACTGACAGATTTATTAATTAATTAATATAGAGAAATACTGTAGCAAAAATAGTATATTGTCAACATGTGAACAATAAAATTATTATGTTTAATAAAAAATTAAAATACATCATTAGTGTTACTTGAAATATTTACTAGTATACAGATTATTCAAATTATAATTATTTATACATAAATTATAATTATGCATATGAGAGCAGGGACATTGCTGCAACAAATTATTGAGAGGGGGGGGCTAAAATTTTCATTGAATTTCTAAAACATACTAGAGGTCTAGGAGTATTTCCTGATATTTAACTTTTTCTGAAAATTTTTGGAAAACTGACCACTGGCGTTTATAAGAAATTTTGAGTATAATTACCACTTTGAATAATGTTTTACAAGTTTTTGTAGTTTGAAGTAGGTCTTCAAATATCCCAACTCTTCAGGTTTTTAGCAGCTCGGTAAATGGTTCTCAAAAAGGAACAATTCTGCCTCACTGGCTAATATTATCAACAAATAATTTTTAAAAAAATAAATAAATCTGAATCGCTGCAACCTATGAAGGGTTAGGGGTGCAGTACTTTGTAAGGAAGTACTATTACTAGATCAACGGCTGTGCAAGGAGGGGATTCGGTCAGAATCACATTCTACTGCCATATTTTGGCCAATGCGGCTGCGTGGACCTCCCAAACCCACAGGGCTACAGTCAAATAGAAAATAATTATCTGCCATAGCCGGATTCGAACCCGGGTCCGTCAGCACATATTTTTGTGACACTTTATTTTTAAAACTACTTTACTAATTATTTTCCCTGATGTTTATGGATCAACTAAAATGTTTTAAGAGGCAGATGTACAAAAATAATGACTCAAAATGCACTTCTAAAGATTGAAGATGAATGAACTTTCTAAAGCAGTGGTTCCCAACTGGTGGTCCGCGGACCAAACTTGGCCTTTGGGACGGGCCGTTAGAGGGTCCGGCAGCACATACTTCTGTTACAATTTACTATTAGAAATATTTTATCAATTCTCTTTCCTGACGATGTGGCAGCTAAAACGTTTTAAAAGGCAAATACTCAAAAAAAAGTTACTCAAAATGTACTTTTAAACAACCTAATTTTCAAATATTTTCACTTCACCACAAATCGATAGTGGGGGTGGGCCGCACATAGTTCTAATAAGAGATTAGTTGTTCGTAGACTTCTATGAGATGGGAATCACTGACCAAAAGCAAAAGAAATAGCAAACCACGTGCAGGACTAAAATAATATTTGGTGACAAAAATTAATTGAGTCATGAATTTACCTCAAATATATTCACTAAGGGTTAATGATATTTCATGTCAATAATAATTTAAATATAAGGTTGAGAGGATTTAAAACTGAATGTAATCTTTCCTGCGTAATTGGTTAATCGTTCAGTAACGACGAATAAATCATTCAGAGCGGAATCGTCACACCACCCACATCACGTATGAATCTTACAGAAGGTGAAGAAGTGGGCGTATAGATCCCGATGGGGCTCTATATTTAGGAGGAGATTAGGGGTCTTCTTCTTGTCACATGGCGGTCGAAAGGTCTATTCATTTGTGGACACTTCTATTCAACAACCATGTATCAATCGGATATATGGGACAATAAATCGATTCATAATAATACTTGTGGTCTTCACGAGTCTTATCTCAAAACATTAGTATTATGAATTATTTGGCGCCCACCTGAAATGGAATCAAACCCAACTCTGGGAATGAAAATTCTGGAACAACTTTCCAATTTGCTTAATCAACTGGTACAGCAATCAATGAAGGTCGAAGGATTTTAGATTACTAAAATTATAAACCCTTGAATTGCTTCCTTGAATTTTATTTTTTTAATATTTAGTCATTGATCCCAATTATTTCTTCCACGATTGTTTAACTTATTTTAACTACTTACAGACAGAGATGTCTTCCATCCAGTGGGCCTGATATTTCTTTTTACTTTTGTTCATATGTCAAGAATACATATTTAAATTTTTATCCTTTCTGATCCATGTCCCCCACACCAATGCAAGTTTTTGGAAGGATTCTATATAAACAATTTTTTAATAATATTTCAGTTATCGCATGTTGGATTGCAAATAGTTACTCAAATGCGTCGTTGCAGTTTTAGAATATAGAAAATAGGCCGCTAACAATCTAAGTTAAATAAATAACTTTGACGATTATAAAAACGGCTTTTAAAAATACTATACATATAAACCTCTAAGGAGAACATGCATTTTTCCCTTTTAGATAAGAATATCTCTCTGAGAGACAGTGGTAATATAAAAATAAATAAATAAAAACACCAATATCTCATAAATAAGTCATGGGATTAGGTAATTTTTTTCAAGCATATTCTTTTTTAAAAATACTTAGAGTCAAAATTTTAATTTTAATGTACAAATGGAAAGCAATTTTATGTTTTTAAAAAATTATCGAAAGAAAACAATCAAATCTTGAAAGTAAATTATTTCAAATATACATGCAAAAGAATTGAATAGCTTGGAGCAAGAATGTGATGAACCACATTTTTGAAGATCAGGATTTTGTGCAAAATGCTAAGTCATCTTTTTACTAAACTATTAACCCTAGCAGCACCAAGGTAGTATTCATTACGGCCTACTCCAAGGGGGGGCTCGCCGAGCCCTACACTTCCCAAGACGACCTCCACAAGCCCTCACTTGATTTTAACCCTTATATCATTAATTTTCCTTTTATGGTAAACTTACTCTTTTGAAATATAATAATTTCTTCTTACTTCTGTAAATAAGATGGTAGAATAAGGATTATTTAAAAAAAAAATAAGGACCTAAAATTTCTATATGCTTTATTATGAAAATGTTTTCATTTGGAACTAAAAAAAGAATAAGAATACATGATACAACAAAAACCTAGGGTCGCTGAAACTTTAATTATTTTCAATTTCATGAATATTTTAAAACAAAAAAAAAATTCTATTGTCTGAACTTAGGTATAAGAATAAAATGTTTATGTTTACAAATGCTCATCACTAGATTCAGCAGGTTCACATGTGTCAACTCTTTTCAGAACAACTAAAAAACCAAAGAATCATATCAGTCCGAAAATATTTTTAAGTAAAAAAAACTGAGGAAATCAGACCAGTAGTGAGAGTATGGGCGAGCTGGTGCACTTCCGTGAGCAGCCAATCAGAAGCCAGCATTTTGATGAACCTCAGGTCCCTTCCCTGCACCAAGGGGGGGGGCTCCACCCGCCCTCATCTCATTTTTCTAACACAAATAATTTTTCGTACTCTTCCTCCTTATCAAATATTTTTCAAATCAATTCCAACATGTTGGTAGATAAATTTTAGGTAAATAGATTTTTTTCCTTGTCTGTAAAAAAATTTTTGAGAGCAGTATTAAAAAAAATCAGAAGTGAGGGCTCTGTGTTTTCCCCCCTTGGTGCTGCTAGGGTTAACTGTAGTAGTTTGTCGAATATAATATATTTAACAATAATATTAATAATAATAAATTTAGAAAATGTTATAAAAGAATTGTAAAATTTATTGAAACTGCTTTATTGAATAATCATATAATCAGTTATGCTGCATGTGGTTCATCATATTCAACCCCTGAACACGTCAAATGTAGGACCAATAAGAACATATATAGGAGATACGATAAAAAAATAAAATAAAAAACCGATTTCATGGTGAACGAATTCAGAAAAAGTTATAGTACGAGAGCCCGGTGAAAAAAAGTTAGTTATTTCACCTCAATTTTTGATAACTGAAATAAAAACAAGGTATAATTACTAGTCAAAATTTATGAGTCTGCCAAGTATAGCGAGGAGGAATAAAAAATGGCAGCTGTTTCAAAAGGTTAAAAAAAAGTTGATTTTTCTTCATATTTTTAAAACTAAAACACTAAAAAATAATAATAGAACATCATTTAAAGTAAAGTATATTTACTAAAGTATGAGCCCTTATAGAGCTTTCATATCATTAGATGAACAAAAGTATATCAGCACTCAAATTAAAGCTAGTTGATTGTAATATAAAGTAGTTGTATTCCTATAATGTTTATCTTCGTAGGAGAAGTAGTTTTGACAAAAAAAAATTCAAAAATATTGATATCTATTTGTTCAGATAAGAGTTTTGATTTATGAAAAAACATATCTCAGAAACCGTTGGACGTACAGATTCTACGAGCATTCAATAAAACGTAGTATGAATAATAATTAACGTATTATGAAGTAGTATAAGACACTTATCTTCATGGAGATAGTAGTTTTCATGATATCTGCTAAAATTAAATTATTTTTAGTTGTTTGGACAAAATTTCATATGAGTGCTGGCAGACATCTGTACGTCTAATGATACATATATATATATATATTCCTGCGATATATATTTTCATAAATGAAACATTTGGTCTCAACAACTAGAAATCAACATTTTGTAAATTTATTTTGTTAAATATCATGAAAACTACTGCTTCCACGAAGATGAACGTCATAAACTACTTAATGGCACACTGAACTAGTTTTAATCTGAGATCTATTAGACATCTATACGTCGAATAGTTCCTGAGATATAGATTTCCCAAAATAAATTCTTGGACTACTGATTTTTCAGTACATTTTTTATGAAATATTGCGTCTTAAAAATTATATCTTAGGAACTATTGAACGTAAATAGTTCTATTGGGTTCATAATTCACTTTACTTAAAATGATGTTCCATTTGGTTTTCAAGTGTTGTAGGTAGTTTTAAAGATATTTTTTTTTAACTTTTTGAAACAGCCGCCATTTTTTATTCCCCTTAAATATACTTGGCAGACTCATAAATTTTGACTAGTCATTATACATAGTTTTCAAGAAAGTATTCATAAATTCGTGTGAAATAACTACCTTTTTATCCACTGGGCTCCTGTACTAGAAATTTAAAGCCATTTAGACCAGAGACTGCAGCATTTAGTGACGATAATAGATAAGCAAGGTTTGGGGAGTAAAGTGTGAAATCAGTTGCATTATTGCATACAATATTCCAATATTATTTTACTAACAACACTAGAAAATTGTATAGAAAATATAAAAATGAAATATTGATATTTTATTTTAAAATTACATATTTATATCGATATTTTACATTACTGTAATATCGATATCGAATGTTAACAACGATGTTCCGATAGTATTTTATGGAAATATCCATATTTTGTTTACAACACTAGAAAATTTAAAAATGAAATATCGATATTTTATTTTGATAATTACATATTCATTTCGATATTTTGCATTGTTGGTAATATGGATATCGAAGGTTCCTGTCCAAACCCCTGCTTTTACACGAAATTTCACCTTGACAGAAAACGGGAGACCTTTGTCAGGGTAGCATCTCTAAAATTTAACATTAATCAAGATATAAAGCAGGTTGTTTAAACATTAAGCTGACCATACTGTTTCCTAGAAATAGTAGCTACCTACTCTTTGGAATCATAATAGTACTAAATTGTTTATACCTATTCTATTCCGATTAGTTCGAGGTTATACTTATTTTAAATTAAAAGATTAACTGATTTAAGTTTTAAACTGCTATTTCCTTTTAAATTTAAACCAATTGCTTTTATTTATTCAGTATAACTCATTATGTGTTAATTAACACGTTGAATATTAAATTTTTAATCGAGACTGTTAATAGGTTCAACCAATTTAGATGTGATTTCTGTGGAGTGTAAACAAGTCGCAAATGTAATTTAAACATTGCAAATACATAAATAAATCCAAAAAAGGTTTAGTTGATTTTTTCTTCTCCGGAAAATTATCTGTAACGAATATTGCGATAGTTATTTAAGTAACAAGTTTGGTAACATTATAATCACAATATTTACTTCACTTGATTCATTCCATAATTTATTTATCGTTTTTCATACGTATGAAAACGTTTTTTAAATTCATACTTGAATATCACTTATTAATATAATTAATACTTTCATAATAAATTCGTTGATAATGATTTATAAATTACATGCTTATATTGTTACTAGTTACTGCATAGGTAGTTTCTCCCTTTCCCATTCCCCATACCCCTAATAGTTCAATAACTATAATCTTTTAAGATATATATTTATTGCAATACATACCTATTTTCATATTAATGCAGGTTAATTAATTATTTAGGTATATAATTACATAAGATTTAAGAATACAATTGATTATTTTTGTTTTTACTAGATTTGATTTATACTTTGAGCTCAAACCTAATATGTCCGTTGAAACATGCGTTTCAAGAATAATTTTGCGCACAATTAAAGGAAAGTGGTGGACGGAATCTGATGAATTTGACAACTAAACACGTTTTACACTAATCTCTAAAATTTTCTCCAAATCGGATGATCCTTATCCGAAATACGAGTATGCTCAGAAAAATTTGTCTAAGCACCAGAAAACGAAGTTATGGACGGATTCGATATCGGACCAATTACAAAACTAAAAAATTCATTCAAATGGGATTAAAGATTCGATAGATTATAACCGAAAACAAATTTCACTACAGACAGACAAAAAAAACAATTTGTCCTATGATGTCTAAAAGGTAAAATGCATTTAAAAATTTTCGAACCAGAGAACATTTTTTTTTATTTCCTGGATGAATACAGAGCATTCATACCTTCAGTAGTAGTTAAGCAAAATAACAGCCATAACAATAATTCACTTATTTCCAAGATAAAATGAACATTGAAGAGGTTAAACGAGAGAAGCCGTAAAAGATAATGATTCTTATTAATTAAAAAAATATTATGATTGTAAATATAATTTTAAAAAATTCACGTTTTTACACTACTCGACATTACATAACAATGTCTGTCTTTTCGTATAATTTCAAAAATAGACTTTAATTCACATAAAACTGTTATTTTTGTTGTTGTTTTTTTCCGCGAATATTTAATAGTTAAATTTAAATAGATTCAATCCCACTTTCGAACGACTTAGCTGATTGCTAGGTCATTCGTATACTTTGCTCACTTTTACCTGCCACGAATTCGAAGCATCTTACGTTTAAAAATAAGTGCTTTGTTACTAATGAGTTTATTAAATTTCTCACTTTTTAGCAGAAAATATTTTATTGGTAAATTCACCATTACTCACTTCCTTGTATTATTATTCCTTCGAATAATACCTTCGCAACTGTTTTGGGCGTTCCAATATTCGGAGCAGCTGAGACGATTTTGTCGAAATTTGATAAACGTCATCAACAACATCAACTGTCATAAAAAACTGTTATATTCCAATGAAGTTTGAACATGCAATTGAAATTAGCCAGTCTCTACAACCTTAGCTAATATGATATAATTTTCTTTTTTTCCGGCCAAGACTCACATTGGAGTCCTATACTCCCTAACCATGGTTGGGGGTCAAAGTTTTTCATTTTGTGGGACCGCCACTCAATGAAAAAAGTCAACGCCCCAGGCCGGATTCGAACCAGCACCACCAATAGAAAAGCCGATTCTATAGTTACGAACTAATAAGAATTCATAACAGGAATTTCTACTTAAGATAATTTGATGAATATAACTGAGAATGAAATGAATAGGAGAACCTTTCTTTAATATTCAAGTATGAAAAACACTTCCTTGCCTTACACGGTCAAAGCACTGTAATGACCGCACTGTCATTAAAAAATATTGTAACATTGATACACAAGTCTATCTGCACTTTTTCCGTAACTCCTTAGGATGTGGAGGAACTTATTTGTCTATTTCTCTTTCATAACCAGCAGTAGTTTCTATGAACAGAAAAGAACTAACAATGCGAACAAGAAATTATAATTAATGAATTGACCTGTAAGAATTGAGGAAGTGTATACGATACCATACAAAGTGCAGTACGGAACACTTCAATAACTGAGCATTACAGTATGAGGACTGGCCAATTTCCTGAGGTTAGGTGGGGATGGATTTTAAGGGGGTGGGGTGTATTAGAAGTTTATTTTTTAATATCGATGGCTAAACAAATAAATATTTCAAGTAAGTACAACAACTGATTTAATCATCATAGAAAAAAAATTAATAAACTCTGATCTATTACTATCTTATACTATTATTATTTCTTTTGTACGTTAAATATATTACGTGGACAATATACACATAATTAAATAATTATATTAACTTGTAAACACCTTGAAATGTTTTTAGAATGAGTATTTCTTGTATCCAATCCTTACAACCCAAAATCCTTCGTAAAATCCTAAATTCTCCTTACTGTGTCACAAACGAAATCATCCATAAAGACCTTAATCTTTCATATGTAACTGATCTAGCCCGTAACCTAAATCCTCTAGTTTCTTACCTTGCTACTTCTTCTATTCCTAATTTTCCTCCCAGGTGCCTAAAAAGAATATCGACTCGAGACCTAGGGTAGAAATATTAGAGTGCTACCAAGTATTTTCTGTACATGGGTGTATAACTTCATTTTGATCTTACATCGAATTTGCTAGATGTGTTTTTATGTAAACGCAGTTGTAAATTTCAATAAATAAATATTTAAAAAAGTATGAGTAGTGTACTCTGTGCTCAAACATTTTGAGTACAATTAAAGTAATCATGATCAGTTACTCATTACTCTAGTCATACTTGTCCAGCTCTGCCAAGGAGTACACCTACTTTCCCGACCCGATACGTATATGAAATAAAATAACTTTTCTGCCCACAGCAGATCTCTAAGCCCTGGAGTTCCTATGATGATTTGTAAGTCGATTAAAGAATTATTCTTAACGGTTTAATGTAAAAATAGTAATTAGATAATCATGATAGAATGAATTAAATAATAATACAAACAAAAATGTTTGTTGGCCAAGTCATTAAATAATTATATAACGCAATAACCGCTGAGGTTATATATGGCTTTGTCAAAGCAGTCTTGTTGCGTTACAGGTTTTATTCCAGCTGAAAGTAGGATACTGTGCTGCTGACGTCATGGCATGCAACTGACCGGGACGTAGAATCTTCGTTACGCTTTCCTTGCAGAGTCAGTGAAAAGACCTATTTCACTTTCCATTCGACTTATTTCAGGACAGCAATTGCAACGGATCTCGACTGGTTCCTGGACGTAGTATGCACTTCTTCAAGCCGGAGAAAAAGGCATACGAAAGCACTAAATGGGATAAAGTATTAGATAGATGGGTTAGTTTTTGTTTTGTTTTTTATGAAAATTAGAATGATAGAAGAGTAAACATTAAAAAAAAAAAAATTAAATGTGGTTTAGTACGCAGAACGAAACACTTTCACTTACCAACCCACTTTGAACTAAGAAATCAATCCTTACTCGTTTCGATATAGACCATAAAGTCTGTTCCAAGAACCACTTTTGACGGCCCGCAAACTGATAAGCAGCGTGCGCAGAACGAGTTTTGGAAGGCAAAACTACCTCAAGAAATAGGTAAACCACTTCTATTTTCCCCAGTATATATATAATTTTTTCATCCATCAGCGAATGAGTGTTGGTTTTATATACCATTAACCCGTAAAAATATTCACATTTAACATTTAAAACCAAACATAAACGTAACAAGGAATAAAGCAATCAACAAGATACTCCATATCACAACATTTCTTTGGATAAAGAAAAGGTATTCTAAGAAATTAGTTGAGGTATTTTGTATGCATTTACAATAAGGTGTGTATATGCTTGTGCTGTTATAACAAGAGGGTTTCATCTAAAATGACTGTTTTCTTTTTATGGTAAGGGAGGGAATTATAATTCAATAAATCTCCAGACTACCTAAAGTAAATGAATTTTTAGACAAAGACATTTCCTCATGCCTTCGACTCTAACGTTAAAATTTGAAAAAAATATAATATTGTGAAACGGTTCATAAAATTCCACTCCCAGTTACCAGCAGTTAAAGAAGCAGTAATTTACAACTTGAGAAATCTAACCTCTTCTCGAAGACTGAAGCCTAGGCTGCTGCAGGACATTATGTTTCTATATTCATCTATTCTAATATTGACATTAATACTATTTTTTTTATTTTTCTCTTCGTCTTTTTCTCAAATTAACTTCTCTTTTTTTCTCATTAGAAGTTAATTATTTATTTAATTAAATCTATAAATGTCATTGTTTTAACATTTCTTATTCTTAAGAATTATTATTTTAATCTATTTATTATCCATGTGACTACAAGAATCGAAGAACCTAGAAAACTAAGAAGAACCAAGAATCATGGAGCGCCAGAAAAAATTGCAGACTATTTTTAACTGGAACCACTTCCACTATGCTTTCTTCGACTCCAATAACGGTAATTGTAATTACAACCAAGTCATACCAGCTATACATAATTATTTACACCGCAGATTTTCTTCGAGAGTGAGCTGCACCTTTCTCTTAATTACCTTTGAAAAATAGTAATGCTTGTTAACAATAAAGTAACAGAACGTTATTTAATAAAATAACAATAATATATTACCAGAGAATTCTGCTATTTGAATACATTAGAATCCTGGTTTCAGCCCCTAAGGAAGAGAAAAACCACTATGAACTGGCAACGAAGTCCTCTAAATTATAGGAAAAATTTAAATAAAGTGAAAAAGGATCAAAGATATGAAGAGAATGATCATCATTTTAACCAGGTGTTGGTGGAACAAGGATGCCTTCAGTCTTCACAATATCTATTTAAGTAGAAGATAATTTTTGGTGTACCTAACAATGGAAGAAGGCGCTATTTTCAACAACTGCCCTTGCCAGTCTTGATAACATTGTTTGCAGGCGTTAATTTTCCAGGCAAGCGGGACGAAGATCTGCCTGAGAAGAGGAAGGTCGGAAGGAGAAAGCTAATAAGCTATCTAATATAAAGCTACCTATATTAAATAATTTCTTGCATCCATGGAAAGTTGAAAATATTAAAGTCATTATTTACCAGGGCATTCAAAAAGTCCTGTCGTTTTTCGTTT
>NW_027107302.1:27376-65986 GCF_000696795.3 Halyomorpha halys | reverse complement strand
AACGACAGGACTTTTTGAATGACCTGGTATTTTACTACCTAAGTATGTTATCATCATTTCACCTTTGATTTATTCAACCATTATTCAATTCAAAATTTGTGTAAGTACAAATAAATGTGTACAGAACATGATAATACTTTACAGCGACACTGCCACATTCTTATAGTATGACAAATTAAATTTAAAAACTATTTACGCATATTTTAACAAATTCTAAAAAACAATAACTCATGAAAATTTATTAATACCAATGGATCAATTATAGACGAAGGAGTGGACATAACGAAAAAGGTCGAATACCCTCCCAGACTCAATTTCCATCTATTTATAGCGCAGTTTAACCAGTAAATTATAACGTTAAATCCTTATAAAATCATCATTCAAAATCCGCTTTCCAATCAATATTCTTATTTCGGATTTTTTTCTTGCACTCAAAATGTATCTTGAAATCCATTCATATGGAAAGAAACACTTTGGACATTCACTGGGAGCACACTTATTTTTTTATGGCCAGCAGATCAAATAAGAAGGGGTAGAGTGGCGAAGGGAGCTATTAAACGAAATTAGTCGTCTGACACAGCACAATGATTGAAGAATTGTCATGGTTTATAGGGCAAAAGATCTGGACCGGCACAAGCTATAAGCGAAACGTGGCAGAGCAACAAGTCCCACCAACGAGTTAAGATGTGTTGTTCAAGCGAAGAAGAACTACTGGCGCGGTTCAAGATTAGACATAATATGCTTATCCAAGTCTCTATTTCAAGTTCTTTGGGAACTTAAAAAACATAAATTAAATTAAACATCCTGTAACACTAAAACTCTAGGATTCGGTAGTAGGTAAAGACGTAATGTTTCTTGATGCCACGCCATGTACACACCTTTACTTTGATGTTATATGTATAAGTGATAAACCGTATTTTTTAAAATTTGAAATATGAGATGGTCGGGGGTGCGGTCTAATAGGAATAAAAAATAGTTAATAACTATTTATTTGCAGACGTTTCGCCCCACTTTGTAGAGCTTTATCAGGGTCATAAAAGATATAAAAAATATTTTCTTTATAATAAACTAAAAATATTTTCTTTAGCGCACTTACACAGCCTCCACTGGCTCATTACCAATGACGCGGTGAGAGGGATGCGCTGGGATCTCAAAGAGCCCTGCTCTACCCCTCACACGTGGGGGACAGAGGGCTCGGGTCATCCTTAGGTCGATTGTGTAGATATATGTTTAGAGAAAGATTTTATTTATTTTGATGTCATTTTTTTCATTCATTTATGTTATTTTTTATTATTATTATTTTTGTTTTTATTTTAGTATGGATGTGATCATTTATCACTATTACCTATTGCCCAATAATGGCAGATTGTATATTTATCAATACATAAAGTTTTGAATAAAATAAAGAATTTTGAAAATGTAGGATAAGAAGATACAGAAAGTAAACCAAGGTAGGATTTAACATTGTATAACTAAAAGGAAAAAGGAAACTAAAAAAAGTGAACAAAAAGAAGAAATATAAATAGTTATAGAATAAAATAGACACTAATAATTACATATAAAGATATCTATAAATTTTATATAATCTTATTATTGTCTATTATATACAATAACTATTTTCATTTCTTCTTTTTTTTTTTTTTATTTTTAGATATGTTGAGCAGATTCGATACTTAGGACTCCATCTTGACAAGAGACTTACTTGGAATCCACACACAAGACTGAAACGACAAGAAACTGCTCGTAGATTCCGATTGCTACAACACTTACTTGACAAACGCTCTAAACTTCCCATTCATTACAAAAAATTAGTATACACTTCAATAATCAGACCAATTTGGACATATGGAATTGAGCTCTGGGGCTCCACCAAACCATCAAATTCTTCCCGCATCCAATCGTTACAATCCAAAATCCTACGTAAAATCGTTGATGCTCCTTATTACGTCACAAATAAACTCATTCATAAAGACCTAAATGTTCCTTATGTAACCGATCTAGCCCGAACCCGATATTATTCCTTCCATAATAAACTCCCTAACCACCCAAACCCACTCGTGTCTAACCTTGCTTCCTCTTCCATTCCTGGCAATCCTCCAAGGCGCCTGAAAAGAAGATGGCCTCGTGACCTTATATTGTAAACTGTTTTAGAGTTCTACTACTGGGTAGTTTCTCTACATCCTGTATCATATCATATGTCATTATGATCAAATTTACTGGTTGTATTTTTTTATACAGTTGTAAATATCAACAAATAAATAAAATAATAAATAATTTTTAGATAATTACATTTTCAATTGTATATACATAATTTTTAACCCTACCTTGGTTTCCTTTTTTGTATTGGATAAACAGAAGTTTATTTATTTTTTTTATTAACTATTTATTGTTCCTTTTTGAGCGAAACTTCGACCATCCCTTCATACTTTACTGTAATACTTTCTCTATTATAACCTTGTCTAGTATGTTTACCCTTTCCAGACCATATTAAACTAATTTGGCCAAATTTGTGAACTGTAGTACTTCTGTAGGAAGTAGCTCGCTTTATTTTTTATTGCATTTGCAATTATAAGAAAAAACATTCTACTCGGTTTTAATTTATTTTTTCTCACTTCGTGCGAGGTCTGGTAGGCCCACATTCGTAATACCCCGAGTTGCCCGGGGCAAGCCTTGTCTACGATAATTGAAGGAAGTAGTGCGATAAGAGTCCACCCTAAAGCGATTCATCTACCAACCAAATGAAGAGCATGGTTTTTTTAAACCAACTATAGAAACTGAATATGCCCCAGGAGGATACTACGATAGCGTAATTTAAAATAGTTAACTAATAAAAACATTCATGTTATTTAAGTTGAAGGAAGACCTACAAATTAATTTAGGCTATTTTTTTTCTAAATCTTTATTTATGGATAAACAAAGTTTCAGTTAATCAGTTCAACTTCAAGTTCATTAAATATGTATTATGTGAAGCTATAGGTAACATAATAAATAAATAATTTTCATAAGCATAATAAATAAGTTTCATTGAAAGTGACCTGATCAGCCGTATGTATACATATGGTGAAGAAACAATCAGTGTACATTTATATAATTCAAACACGTATTTGTTTAATTATTTTTTTATTAAACCAAAATGCTGATTTGGAATTTAATTATAAAAATAAGAAACTAAATAAATAAGTTTTTAGTTCAATATTATTATTGAAATTTTAACAAACCATTAAATTTATTTATTTATTTTTAAATTACTTTTCACATCTACCCAAAACTGAGTTCAGGTCTAATAAAAAAAAATATTTTATTATGACAGCATGTTATCTTTCGTAATTGAAGAAGGATAAAGGGGTTCGTTCCATCTCATTCCTATCTCTATACTTAAAACATTTTATTTTATTATAACAGCATGTCGTCTTTCATAATTAAAAAAGACCGTCTTTCATAATTAAAACATTATGGGGTAATTGAAGCGTTATATCGATCGGTTTTTCTCGATTATTCACCGTTCCGAGCATAAATTTTGCTAACCGAACCGAAGGTCGTCTATTTGATAGGGATATAAATATGCTAGCAGCCAGTCCCTAGTATTAGCAGTAAGTGCAGAAACCGAAGCCTTCGCCAGCTGAATAATGTACGAGCTGTAGTTCGGCTAAATTATACTCCGTCCATAAAGCTTATAATTTTATATCAATTATTAACGTAAAATTGTTAACGATTAGGAATTCTTATCTAATGGTGTGTATAAAAAAAAAATAAATCACCGATTTTTTTGTTTGTTTTTTTCAACAAAATATTTGTATTATTATTTCTTTGATACAAAATTCAATTAATACTTACAGTATTTACAGTCCATTGTAATCTACCGTCAATAGCCATCTACTAGGCAATTACTCGATTCCACACTGATACCATTTGGGATAGCTGTCTTGGACCGCAACTTCAACTTCCGCAAAATTATCAATTTGTTTTCCCTTGAAGGAAATGGGCCATAGATCGAAACAAGCAGTAGTCCGATGGTGCGAGGTCTGGACTACATGATGGATGAGGCAGGAGCTCGAACCTAAGTTCTTTAAACTTTTCTTTATTTCAACGGGAAGTGTGAGGAAGAGCATTATCTTGTTGGAGTAAAACTCCTTTTCCGTAGTTCAAAATAGGATAACGCTCTGATAACACCACGAACAATCTTTTCAGTTGTTCGCAGTAGAGTTCATTCCAAAAAACGCAAAGCATGGATTTTTTTTTTTTAAATTGCCCCCTTGCAGTTTGACCGCGATCCAGCCATTGCTTACAGGTATTCGGATTTTTAAACTCATTTCACTTCACTTCAGATTAAAAATCACTACTTACATAAAATATATCTCTATTTCTGTCATGATGGGGCTGTGTATACCAAACAAGGTTCACCAAACTACTGAAATTATTTGTTCTGTTGCAACAGATATACATTACTTTGAAATAAACAAGATTTTTTCCTGTTTTGAGATATCTTATTCGTATTTACAGTTAGGACACTTAATCCTGAAATACCCTGTATATTATTTGTATATATAAGGTGCCTTAATGATTCATGTTCACTCCACTTAATCTCAAGAATTTTGATTTTATTTTCGTCGAGTAATAACAGTGGAAGTCTGCACTCTACAGAGGGTAATGTTAAGTTTCTAACCTTTTTCATTTCTCCAGCGCAGCAAACTCCGAAATATCAAAAATAATTGGGTACCTTTTTACAAGTTTTAAGACGTATTCTTTTTTGTTACGACACGTCCTGAAGGCGTAAATTGACAAAAACAATTTGTTTAGGGTTTGTAAAAGGAGCGGAAAATTTGAGATGCTAAGCACATTGCATAACCCACGTTAGAATTAAGCAATTAGAATTAACTTAAGAATTAATTTGAATAAGATCAGAAACATGCTTGCCACGATTAGAGGAAGGAATCGTCCGCTATGAATACGTAAGAGCAGGTGTTCTAGAAGGAAGACTTACAATATTTGCATAATGACGCCAGGTAAGACCGACTCTCACTGAATTGAAAGTACCTTTGTTTTATCTCTCTGTAGATCCAATATCTTGGTGCAAATGTGGCTTTTGATTAAATATACAATTTAGGAGCCATGTATCATGTACATGATGATACCATGATGATGTAGTACCTAGGATAGATACAAAATAATTATTAAAAGAGAAATCACAGCTAAACCTATTACATATACTTAAATAATTTTTATTATTCCATTCAGAGAAAATAAAATAATTTGAACAATATTAATTTTGAAATAACGCATCAATTTTAAAATAATAAGCGTATTCGGCAATATTGGTACAACACTCAGACTTGCAGACGAATGAAAAAAGAAAATAGTTCCTAAACTAAGAGGGGACGAAATCAAGAGAAAATCATTACAGTACTGCTCTTAACTTTAAAATATAATATATTATTTTTCCGACATTAATTGCACATGTAAACAATAAAAACTAAATCCGAAAATTAACGATTATAATTGTTATTAAAAATTGTGATTTAATCCATTAATCCAGATATCATGGAGTTTAAATCCAGAAAGGTAATTTAATTAAGAAAGGTTATGATTCCAATCTTCCTCCCAGCAATCAGGATTACTTGATCGCAGTATCCGATAGAGTTCATCGTCAATCTATTTTTACTCCTCTATAGTTTATGGTTTATGTTTATTAAAGATTATTCTGTTGATTTTTAAATTTTGCTCTGAGGATTCGAACTGTTAGATTTTCGGTAATTTTTGTTTTAACCCTCACAGTGGCGCAGCCTTTTGGGCGCTCCAAGCGGCTCTCTTACGGGATGGCAACATTTTACGATAAATAACGATAACATCTTTTTAAAATTTGAGTAACTTCAACCATTTCGTAGTACAACCAGACGGCTTGACCGCCTCAGCCAGATATCGCTAACCGCCCGCGGCGACAGACCGTCTGTGTACTGTGTACTATGTAGCCTTGCTTTAAAAGACTTTACTCATTAAAAAAGTAGACAAATGAAGTTTTAGTTAAAGACTGTTAAATTTGTTTTCAATTTTAACTATTTCATTATTTATCATTAAAAATAATAAAAGTACAGTTCTAATTGTAATTAGAGGTCAATCTGTGTATTATATTCAATTTGTTAATGACTTAATCTTACGTCATGGTATAATCGCTAGTGATCTATACCTGTTGTATCAATGAATGTGGTATAAGTTTCAGAATCTTCGTAATAAATCTGATTATTATACTGTAAAACATATATACACGACTTTTTTATTTGTAACTTGTACAATAAACAATAATGATGAGTGTTCTTGGTGAACAGGTTTTAAGAATTACTGTATATTTTAGTGTAAATTAAAATATCTAAATAATGAAAAGCGGTTGAAACCCACGCTACGCCATTGAATGCTCATCAAGGCGTTCAAATAAAACTATTTTCACTTTTTTGTCAACTTACCTACGCAGGAGTACTTTTAGAACTTTATTCAATCGAAAGATCTTCTTTTTTTCTTTCCATAGATTTATTAAAATATACAACTGTACATCTATATACATACATCCAGTGAATTTTATTTTATTTTATAATGGAGTGATACAGGCGTGTAGAGAAACTGACCCATCGGTAGAACACTAATGACGTTTTTACATTAGCAGGTCTCATGGCCATCTCCTTTTCAGACGCCTCGGAGGATTGTCAGGAATGGAAGAGGAAGCAAGGTTAAAAACTAGTGGGTTATGGAGTTTATAATGGAAGGAATGCTATCTGGTTCGGGCTAGGTCGGTTACATATGGAACATTAATGTCTTTATGTATTATTTTATTTGTGACAAAGTACGAAAGATCTTAAATCATAAAATATTATATCATCACGTTCCATTTAATTTAAAAGGAAATGAGGTTAAAACTACAAAAATATATTTTATTTATGAAAATTTTTATCCCTTCGTGGTCTCAATTTGACTCTTGAAAGTTCCAAAAATTTAGACGATTTACTTTCATTCGATTTAAAATATATTGATATTTCTTAATTTAAAAAAATAAATAAAATACATATATAAAAAATCCATGGTCTTCGTGCCATACGAGATAAACCGACAAAAGTATTTTGTTATATTCTATAATTTATACTAGATATTACTACTATTATAAAGCAGAGTATTGTCAAGTTGAGTTTCGAAAGGAAGAAGATAAATAAAACATTGCAGGTTCCAATCCGAAAAAATATGACAGTTTTTTGTCAATTTTATCTCACTTTGAACCAGCTTGATGATAGTTTTGAATCGTGTTGGTATAAACCTCGAATTCATATTTTATATGGGCCTACACGCATATTCTATAATTCAAACGATCCTTGATTTACTTTGAATTGAATTTTTTTTTTTGAATTTTTTTAAAAAAAAAGAACAAACAGTTTATAACTATTTTAATGTCCGACGTTTCGCCCCACTTTGCAGGGCTTCATCAGGGCTGTTCAAAGCGAAAGGTTGAAGACGTTCAGGTGATCCTTCATTTACTTTGAATTGATTTTTTTTTTAATTTACAAAAATACATAAATTCTGCTATAAGTGTTATGCAAAATGAAAAAGATTTTTTTTTTTAATTCTACTATTCAATATTTTTTAACCTAAATCAATAGTAATTTGCTTATTGGTGGTTAATTGAAACTGGGTCCATGAATTTCCATCGAATGGAGCTCCGCTAAACAGAGCAAGATCCAAACAGTCACTGTTAGTAACACAAACCAAATACTTCCCGAAAAATAACAGCATTAGACCTGTTAATTACTAGCACCCTGTTAATTAAACGGTTAAACGAAACCGATGTTGAAAAACATGAAATAGTAGTACTAAGTAACATAGCAGCCTGTCCAACTCAAGGTTTCAATCCCATAATACTCAAAATGAATGAGTTGGCAACCTAATTTTGTAATTATAAACTTAAATAAATTAAATAGAAATAAAAATTAATTCTGATTGAGTATACACCTCAACTTCAAATACCCATTACATGTAGATTTGCATTTACACGCATTTTTTTTTTTTTTTATTGATATTTACTACTGTATAAAAAGTACAACAAGAAAATTTGATCGTAATGACATAATGATAATGATATGATACAGCATTTAGAGAAACTACCCAGTAGTAGAACTCTACAAACATTTTACAATATAAGGTCATGAGACCATCTTCTTATCAGGCGCCTCGGAGGATTGCCAGGAATGGAAGAGGAAGCAAGGTTAGAAACTAGTGGGTTTGGGTGGCTAGGGAGTTTATAATGGAAGGAATGATATCGGGTTCGGGCTAGATCGGTTACATAAGGAACATTTAGGTCTTTATGGATGGTTTTATTAGTAACAAAATAAGGAGCATTGAGGATTTTACGAAGGATTTTGGATTGTAAGGATTGGATACGAGAGGAATTCGAAGGTTTAGTGGAGCCCCAAAGCTCAACTCCGTATGTCCAAATGGGTCTTATTATTGTCATGCAGATCAGTCTTTTGTAATGAGTTGGAAATTTAGACCGTTTATCTAGTAAGTGCTGTAATAGTCAGAATCTGCGAGCAGTTTCCTGTCTTTTAAGTCTTGTGTGAGAATTCCAAGTTAGCCGTTTGTCAAGGTGTAGTCCAAGATAACGAATCTGTTCTACAGGGGTAAGAGCCACATTATTAAAGTATACTGTAGGGCAGTCGGCAGGTTTACGACGAATGAGCCAAAGTTGAAAATCGGTTGAGTCGTTCCTTTAAAACTGTCACTAATTTTCAAAGAGTACTTTAGGAGACACTTCTGAACACATATACTCTATTTTTGGCCTCGCTGTAGTTGGATAATTAGAAAGATTTTGACCAAATTCAGTCCAATAATATGAAAAAAAGTAATATGTTTAATAAGACTGAAATTATATCAACGTTTGCTATTCGAAAGGAGTAAGGTTAAAAAATAATTTTATAAAAACGTAATAAAAAAATTTTGACTCAGTTACACTATTTTTTTAGTATCTTATATTGCAGTAAACCACAGAAAAAGGAACTTATAAGATTAAAAAAACTAATTTTACAAAGTCCCAATTGTTTTAATCAACACTATATTTTTGGAATTCACTTCCTATAAACATCAAACGGAGATATATTAAATGTATCTAATAATTCATAGATGTGTCAAGACTTCACGAAATAATTTTTAGTTAAAAAAAAATTTTTAGTTAAAAAAAAAAAAGACTTTCCTTTCTTTTCAACCAATCAGCATCGGCTTTAAACCTCCATTATATAGTCCTAAATAATCATGATAATTTTTGAAACAGTTGAGAAAATTTCTTTCGAATCTTCTACAATAATGAGTCAAAATATTTTATAAATTTTATTTAAGTATTTTATTTATTATTTTCTAATAATTTCTTATTATCTAATATTATTTTGGATTTTTTGATTATTTAAAAAAGTAGATTATTAAATCTGATACTCTGAAGTTCGCGAGATTTTAAAGAATTTTTCGTCTAATTATAATTCGCTAACAAGAAATTAATATGCATGGCTATCCCATAATTTCCTTTCAGTCCTCCCGTTGTTCAGAGTAAGCATTACATATTCATGACCCCCTACATACAGACCGAATAGGACGCGTAATTCTTCTCCATAATCAGCATTCATTAAAAACCAAGCCCTGTAAACGTAAAGTTAAAAAAGAAACAAATAAAACTTTACCTCTGGCAATATGGTAAAAAATACTCTTAACTCCGTAATTCATCCGCAGATAAAGTTCACCAGATATGTTACGAAAAATAGATTGTAAAATCTGTAAAAAATAAAATTACACAGATTATTTATTAAAGTTCCTAAAATTAGCATTTGTTTAAGACTTGTACTCTATTCCTATTATTTCATATTATTTAAATAGAGTTTAGATTATTGCTATTTTTAAATTGCTTCAAGGACGAAGATAATCGATTTCTCAATATGAATTTCGTTAACAATCAATACAAAGACCTCCAAACCGCAATAGAAACCCGCAAGTAATTCTTTCTTCACACGTGTTCAGAACTGGGTAATTAACTTCTGTTTTGAAGAAACTACTGTTCTCATTTCTGAATCAAAGTGCATTTTTATTATTTCCTTTAACTTCAAGACTCTTTTAAATAATGAAAACAAAATCCGAGAAAAGATACAAACTAATATCTTAAATAAGAGTT
Source organism: Halyomorpha halys (assembly GCF_000696795.3). Classification (NCBI taxonomy): domain Eukaryota; kingdom Metazoa; phylum Arthropoda; class Insecta; order Hemiptera; family Pentatomidae; genus Halyomorpha; species Halyomorpha halys. Next base: position 55,803 of record NW_027107302.1, on the reverse strand, counting down.
AATGTTTTACTAGATGCTTAAATCAATTTTTATACAATTTATCCAACCGTAAACAAAAAAAAATCTAAATCTCTACCTACATGCTTATAACATCTATAAATCGAGTACGAAAACTCTGAATCCTGAAAATGGGTAATAGCTTTGAATTGGAAAATGATTAAGAGGCCTTTGAATAAAACAGAAGCTCTTTAAAATACAGTCAGTTCTAAACATTAAGATAATATACAGTTATCTTAACATTATTAACTTTAATCCACATTCCTTCGTTTAGTTACTATGTATTCGGCTTCTTTCTGCTGAATGGCATTCTAGCATAAGAAAATTAAGAATAAATATAATGGAAAAACTTACAATAGAAAAGAAAATGAAAACTAAATTGCTATGTATCTCAATTAAGAATATTGGTAATAGAGATAATCTTCTAGTCACACCTTATTTATAGAAAATGTAAATTATGTAAATAATAAATAGAAACAAGCTTGAACAAAACTAAACTGAAAGTTAAATTAAGCAAAATAAACATCATAAGCGCAAAAGGAAAAAAATGTTCGCATACTTAGAAACGTACTCCAAATGTATTTATATTTAATGAAGTGTTTCCCAAACTTTTAATATTTGTTTACCATTTTTATGATTTGCGTGAACAGTGCAATAAAGAAAAAATAGAATATCCAGTAAGACTTTTTAAACGGACAGCTCTCTACAATTTTTAAATTGGGGATGTAAATTAAATCCCGGCCTGAATGTTAATTTAGATCCTTCCGCAACGGACACTCTACCGGACGCGGACAGCTAAATTTTCGCCATGGAAGATAATTTTAGCTCTCTTAAAAAGATATAAACTTAAAATTTTGTAAATTAAGGCAACCATTTAAATGGAAAAATAATAATAATAGATGAAACATAATTCAGTTATCATAATAATACTGCATTGTGATATTTAGTTATAATGAACAAGAAAACCAAAGACAAATGGATTTACGTTACGTCTAATGAAATATTTATTACGATGCTGTGTCATGTTAGAAACCCAATAGGTGGTAGCACAGATTTCTTGTAAAATAAAGCATTACTCTCTTTTCCATTGAAATAAATTTATGCTTATGTACATTTAAATATACATGTATACATGGCTTACAATTATGTATATCACACTTTAGAAATCAATAGGAAACATACTTAATACAAAAAAACCTACCAAACTAAAAAAAAAAAAAAATTAACAATACAATTTTAATACTTCAAACAATCAAGGCATATTTGTAGAGACATATCTTTTCAACCATAGCTTCGTAGGATGTCTGTAATATATTTATATGTAGAATATATTATTTTTTCTGACTTCGATAATTCTTATAAGAAATTTCTAGAATAAAGCATTATTACTTTTTATATGATCTAAAGGTTTTTAAAAGTTACGAGTCATAACAGATTAAGCAACGATACGTCGAAAGAAATACTAATAATTATTCTTTCCACATTTGGTAGCCAGCTGGTGTAGTATTTACCCAAGCTATTCCAGACTCAGCTGGAATCTAATAAAAACTCCTTTATATATAACCACTCAATGGTTGCCAGGCAGCCTTCAGCGGTTCCTAAATCCAAATCAATGAAGATTCCAAAGAAACAATAGAGTTGTTTGAGCAGGTGAATTATTTCAAGGTGTAATAACCTACTAAATCAAATCATCTAGAATAAATGAAATGAAAAAATGGGACGGAGGAACCTTGGGTAAGGAAAAAAAGGAATAGAGACAAATTAATAACACTCGAATTTCAATTTCTACTTTCACTTAAGTATATATGTGTTTTCTTTTACGAGGTAATCTTACGGTGGTAATCTTCAATAGAGTCTGTGTGTGTGTGTGTGTGAAGTTTAGCTCAAAAATGAAAAGCAGTTTAAACTGAAATAACATATTTATTTACGTATATGCCTGGGACGCGAAAGTAACATTTTCATTAAAATCGACCGACCCAGAGAGCCACTTTATGGATTTGATTTTTCACTTTTTTTCGATTTTCTCCACCTTTGATTTACTGATACCTTTATTGACTGCCACCCTGACTATCTTCCTACAAAAAACTAATATATTTCCATTGTCATTAATGTAGGTATATGCTATTTTATTTTTTTATACAGGGCTACTGAGCGTTAAGATAATCATAAAAGAGATAAACACATGTTTGAAAAACACTAAGGATCATTGTACTTATCTTTCACAGAACAATTATTAAAGTATTAAACTAATTCATCCTGGACTAGTTTTTATCACTTGTTTTAGAACTTTGCAAGCGAAGATAGCAGCTATCTAGGAAGACAAAGGATGGACTTAGGGCTAAGCCAAGGCTCGTCACATTCCAAAACAAGTTGCCCTTGATGGTGCCGAGTTAGCGAACTGTCATTGTTTTATTTCTTCCACAGTATACTAGAAAACTGTTCAGTGGAAGCCAACTCAAAACTTAGAGAAATAAATACTAGCCTAATCGTTTCTAGATTTTTAAATATAAAAAAATATATTAAGAGAAAAAACAATGAATGCTTTCAAGTGTAACTGTTATAACTGGTACTTCTGGCAATGACAGTTACTGTTACTTTACCAAAAAAAAAAATATTACAATAAGTTGGTTTATAATAAATAATTAATGTCATTTTAAATAGAATCTTTAATCAGATAAATTAAAATTACAAGTATGATAAATATTAATATTAAATTCTTGTCTATCCTCCCTTAGTAAATTTTTATTTTATATTATAAGTATTTATAATGTCAATGAAAAAATATAATATTAAATCTAACTAACAACATTTCGTTAATTTAAGCATATTTAATCTTTATTTTTTATCGTTTGTGTACATAAATATAAACTTTTATTATCTCACTAGTCTCAATTTTATTATTAAACTTATCATTATCAAGAAGCCATTATAATTGATGTATTCAGGTTTGATTTTTGTTTCTATTACAGGCTATTATGACCAAATCGATTTATAAACAAATAAACTTTTTTTTTAAACATTTTAACTATTAAATACATCAGCATGTTTTGTTTTTTTCACCCTTTCATTAACAAAAGATACTTTCAAAAGTTTTGTTAATGACTGATAGCAATAGGCTAATATGTTTAATAATAAAAGTTATAAACATAAAAGTACAATCCTCAATGAATCAACAAGGGCATAATAGCCTGTAACAGAAAAAACTGTAAAGTTGGAATCATCACTCTCTCTCTCTCTCTATATATATATATATATATATATAATCTTGGGAAGGAACCACCCATTGGTGGTACTTCAAACATTAATTTAAATTAGAAGGTCCCATGGCCATCTTCTTTTCAGACGCCTCCGAGGATTATCAGAAATTGTTAAGGATGAAAGATTAAGAATTAATGGATGAGGATGGCTAAGGAGTTTGTAATGAAAAGACGCATATCTGTTTTGGGCTAAATCTGCAACGAATGGTATGTTAAGGTCTTTGTGAATGAGTTTATTTGTAACGTAATAAGGAACATCAAGGATTTTAGGTAGGATTTTGGATTGCAAGGATTGGATGCGGGAGGAATTTGATGGTTTGGTGGAGCCCCAGAGCTCATTTCCATATGTCCAAATTGGTCTGATTATCGTAGTGTATACTAATTTTTTGTAGTGAATGGGAAGTTAAAGCGTTTTTCAAGTAAGAGTTGTAGCAATCGGAATCTACGAGCAGTTTCTTGTCGTTTCAGTCTTGTGTTTGGATTCCAAGTAAGTCTCTTGTCAAGATGGAGTCCTAAGTATCGAATCTGTTCAACAGGCGTTAGTGTATTTAGAAAGGATACTGTAGAACAGGAGGGTAGAGATTACCTACTTTTAAACAATAAATTAATAAACTACATATTAATAAATAAATTATTTGTTATAATAAATAATTAATACGTTCAATAACAATGACGCGGTGAGAGAGAAGCACTGAAATCTCTTTAAGTTATTTTATAATTATTTTATTATAACACTGTGTAATAACTAATATATTATCACCAAACGTAGACTGTATATCTGTATATGCACACCTCTTGCGAAAATTTTAGCATACATTAATTGATTGAAGTTAATTTTTTTGTATCCCCTTTCCTCGCCATTTCTGGCCTACAGTGTGCAGCAGCGGATAGTGCGCTGGGGTTTGCACATGACATTGCTCCTAAAAATCAACATGATATAAGTTACTAAACAAATAAGTGTACATACTACTTTAAGCACTAATTGGTCTGGATTAGTTTGATGTGATGCCTGTAGCCTGAATTAGTGCAACTGTAGGATCTTCAGTCATGATAATGTCTGCATCGAAGAAAGACTAGTTGTAACTAAAAGTTTCGTTTTACTCTTTTTTTTTATTTCCTTTTTATATATATTATTTCCTATATTACTTAAATGGATTTACTTTGTTTTGTAAATATAGTTTGAATTGACTCATTTATCACAAATACATATTGCCGCTAAATCTGGCGACAGTAATAATTGTCATAATTCTGTCATTAGACAATGTCGATGTCATTGTAAATAATTTAATCATTTAATTATTTCTGTTAACTATTTTTTTGTTTTTTAAAATTGTATAGTAGTTTTTTTAATTTATTTATTTGTTGTTGTTTTTTCAATTCATCTACAGCTGTGACTATTGTATTTTTGGTTTGGTTTTAGATTGCTATCTAATGATAAATTCGTTTAATTTGTTTAACGGGTTAAACGTGGATAGCGGATCATCGGAGAAGGGAGGTCTGAGAGAGTGAAGTAGGGGGAATAAGTTGTCAATTAAAATATATAAAATAGTCAAATGTAATACAATTATTAAACAGGAAAAAAAAAAGTTATAGTTATAGTTTTTATAGTTATAAAAAAAAGTTAAATATATTGTATTTAGTGTATAGATTTTTATTGATTATAAAAGAAAAAGGTAGAAAAAAAAAATGTTTTTATTATATTATACAAACATATGCAGTGTATATATGTGAGATCATTGTATTTGGTATACTGTGTATTGCAAAACACCAATGTATTTATGGCATTGGCAGCATGGCAAAATAAACCATTTCTTTTTTCGCAATAAATTGAGATAAACAATTAATGATAAGAGAATCTTTTAACATTATATTGTACTTATTATACTGTATTAAAATTATACATGTTATTATACTGTTAGAAGTATAATAATATGCTTTAATTTTTATAACAAAACAATGCTATATGATCCTTAATTTAGAGCAGAAAGGAAGGTTAAAATCTCAAGGTTTAGTAAGAGTCTGAGGTTGGAGGGTGGGGGCAATTCAATTAATTATTATTTTCATATGATAGAATTTCAGATATCATGAATGAACTTAAGATATTCTTATATGTTCAGCGTCTTTTCTCTCTTTTTTTTTTATAAAAGTAAATAAACTTTTTTTTTTTTGTTCTGAATGATACAAACAATATTCCAAACAAAACTTTAAGGTCATCGTTAGGAATACATCCAGACTCATACAATCAGAGTAACCCATATACCCACAATAGCCAAGCAGTGAAGGGAGGTTAGAACGTATACAGAGCATAACCCTGACTTGAGTAACATAAATTTAACTTAATTGAATTGTTTATTATTATATGTTTACTTTCACTAATCTTCAAATGAATATTATTCCTTTTTCATCATTATAGCGATACATACTGAACAAGAAATGTTATGTTTATTAAATATGTCTGTATAATTGTAACAGCAATTAGTTTGATTCATATGGAAAGTGAAAATATATTTTATTGTTGTTACAACAGTACAACAATGTTCATTTATCATTGTATATTATGAATCAACATTGCTTATATAAACCATAGTATTCAGCATAGTGGAAAACAAAAGGTGGAACCAAAATTTCAATAACAACCGCCAAATATAATAATAGAGAAGCTAAAAAGAGAACAACCAAAGGAAACAATAGAAAATTAACAGCTCATTAACAGTTTAGCGGTAGCTAAACAGAACAAGAGGGAAAAAATTCTAATTAGAAACCTGTTAAAGACATATTTTTTAAAGGTGTCTAAGAGAACAATTAGAAACTTCGAGGAACAAAGGTACTACCCACTGCTTTGTAAGCCCCAACAATCAAATTAGAGGCAACTTTATGTAAAAGCAACCGGTAATGTGTCAATTTCCTTTAATTTATTTTTTCATTTTTGTTTAAACAAGAGGTAAAAACCGAAAAGGTAACGGGAAACCGTAGAAGTAAGAATAAGTTGACTCTAAAATATATTATGAAATAAAATATTATGCAACTTTATTATCCTATTAGGAAATCGAACCGAACCAATGAGCATGAACTTTGACAAGATAATTACTCACAAATCATTTATTTTAAGTCAACGGACTTCAAACTATAAAAAAAATCATTACATATTTTTTTAAAACAGATTTAAAATATTTTTTATTAGTATTTCTATTTCTGTTTTTACATATACCGCAACTGCAAATCCGGGATGCAACAAATTAATCTTAATGTAAAAAAATAGAAGAAAAATCTAAAATTTCAAAACAATGTTGACTGGGTTTTCCAACTTAACAGAAGTCTGAGGAGTATTCTCTCAAATTAGCCCTTTCTTAAACATTTTTGGAAAACTCTCTAATTCCAAATCAATATATATTGCATGAATATTAAAAATAACAACACATCGTTTCTTATTTTGATATGTTTGTAACAGTAGAAGATATCAGTAATTCACTAATATTGTATAATTGAACTAACTTATGGTATCTAAATTAATTTATTGTTATTTATTAGTCAATATTCTATATACATTAATATAATGTAAATATAAGCCCATATAATGTAAAATTAAAATATGAAGCAGATAAATTTAACTATATAAAACAAAATGTTTCCAGTTATATATTTAAGAATAGCTGGTAAATTTTAACTAAAAGTTATAGATACTCTAATTACATAAAAACAAGACAACTTAACCAACGAATTTTTTTTTTTTTTTTTTAGTGATATTCATAATTACTGATTCTGACTGTTTTTGAGTATATTTGTTACTAAAAGGTGAACAAGTGATTTTATAGTGAGAAATAAATTTTTTTTATGTTTTAGGGGAATCGGATTTCATCTTATAACTTCATGTCATATATTTTACAATGTTTCCTATTATTAAATTGATAATATGCATTTTCGTCTATTATATAAATATATATTATTTTCATCATGGAAAATCATCTTAAAAAGTTGTCAACCTTTTTAAAACTCTACAATTAAAAGAAATTTAAGAACTCATAAGTAGAAAAATGACCGGATTAAGTAAAAATAAACCAAAATAAATAGGAAAAAATCAATTTAATACAAATTTAAATAGGATAATTTAAGGAAATTGTAGACAACCAAGTAATTTCAATTAGCATGATGTTTAGTGGCACTTCACTTTGGTAATTTATTCCAGACAATCGTCCTGCATTAAACCAGTCAAATAAAATTAACTCTTTCAGCATAAATTTAAATTAAAACAGCAGATATAAATCAAAATTTTATATTTATATTTTTGTTTTTTATATAGTGAGCTAGAGCCAGAAGCTAATCTACACAAATAACATTTGAATGACGCCCTAAATGAATCTGATTGTCCCACAATGCAACAGAGGAAACCAAATATATCTGAACAGAAAGACAAAAATACCTTCCTAATAATATTAAAGTAAGCTACAGATTTTTAGGGAAAGAAACATGAAATTAATAAGTTCAAATTATATCAATGTTAGGATTTTGATTTGATTCTAACGTTTTCCATCAGGAAACATTCCGTTTGTTTCAAATAGGATGAAATTCGACTTATCATTAATAAAATTAAAACATAAATTAATGCAATGCAATTAATACATTTCCCCACAAGACAGTTTTCCTTAACGGGAACCTTTTGTTTAGTAGCAGACAAATATATCCCTGCATTAATTTTATTTATTCGTTATAATAATTTTTTTACTTATAGATTTGGTCGTTTCATCTTCACCTATTAAAAAAGTTTAAATATTTCAAAGTAATGCGAAAATTCCAGAAGGAAATAGTTTTAAAAAAAAAATGTTATGTAGTTAGAAAAGCATTGCTCGAACGGGTGACGGGGATTGAAAATAATCCGATTGGCAACTAAATTTTATTCACAAAAAAAAAATTATGAATAATAACTTCTTTTTCTGTTATTAGATACTAAAAAAAAAAATTGAAAAATAACAACTTAGAACGATTAATGACTAAAAATTCATACTTAATATTTTAACAATTTTGAATAAAATATATATTTTGATAGGTGATGTCTCTTATCGATTAACTGATTTATTTATTTTCAGTTAGTAACAAATTATACATAGTTGTTTCTATCAGGAAAATCCTTTTTCCCAACTTTTATACTAAAATAATTATACTTTACACTTAATACTAAAATCAACGAGTTTATTATGAAGGAAAAACATAATTATATTTCTTTACGAATTTGGTTTAGTTACAACGAAGTTGGCCGATTACAATCAGTTCCATTCAGTCTTCTAAATAAAAAAGTATTCCCTACAGTTTCATAAAAGAAGTTATTTTTGAAAGCTATTGCTTTCTAATCTTGGTTCAAGGGATTTTGATGGGTTTAGTGAAAAACGGCGATTTTTCAAAAATCATGGTTGTCTTATTTCCAAGCTTTAGTTACGAAATATATTTAAGTCAAAGAAAACAGTCTCTGAAAATTTCTGAATAAAAATTATATGCTCGAAAAAAAGCAGTTATACTTAAAAAAGAAAAATAGGATATTTTTTCTAAACTTTATTTCCTATCAAGAAGTAAGTTACTTACTAATTTTAGATCGAAGATACAAACAATTTTAATATATTTTAACTGGAAGTTGTGATATATATTCAGATAATTCTTTAATTAAACTCGTGGTACATAAGTTGAAATAATTCAAAATAATTGCAGTAGAAGATTATTATCACATTAATGATAAAACCCAAACGATATACAAGCGAATGGAAACAAGATACATGGACTATCATTAATTATCAATGGAGCACTAGGAATATATCAGTCCATATCATAATTTACATATCGATGGCATTCGGGGATCATAATTACAAACTACAAACGACCCATACTTCAACGTGTCATGGACAGTAATTACTTTCCTAATTACTACACAACTGTAGGATATCTGAAGTCCATTCCAATCTATTCTTATATTCTGAAAAGTGTGCGAATGTCACAATCGCTATAACAATTAAAATTTTTAAGTAATTGATTAATTAAATTTTTATATAATTTGTATCAAAAGATGATTTTTTTTCACTTTAATAAACATAAAAATATAAATCTGATAAACTATTAGGTACCATCAATGTAGTGCAAAATGATATAAAGAATCTATTTACTTGGCTTTAAGTTACTTAAGTTCCTATATTAAATTCTCTTTCACATTCTAAAAATTTAATTTTATCGGTCATAAACAATGCCGTGATAAAACTGCAGTAAAAGCCTGCAGAATATGCCCTTTATTACAGCAATAAAACCCGTAAAATACGTATTAAAAAAAACTTTAAATATGCAATAAGCTAAAATATACAAATATTTATTGGATGTGTTTTGAACAATAACAAAGTAATTGGAGAAAAAAATTCAAAGTAAATAAAATAATAACAAAATAACCACATCTAAATCAAATAAAAATCTGCAAAGACGTAAATATGTTAAAATATGTATGTTAATAGGCAAATAAAAAGTGTGAGACACATTTTAAAAATAAAATACGAACGTAATAAAAACATACATCAGTAATAAAAGAAAATAGGAAAAAAGTATTTTAAAAAATGAAATCAAACTTAGGATAATAGGAAGTGTACTAAAATCTTTATTAAAAAAAAATGTATATTTGATTCTAAATAAAATGAAGTTTGTTTATCCTTTTATTTAATTTTTGTTTTCATATTATCTAATGAAAATTTATTTTATTCATCTCGTCTATGCTTCACTAAGGTTACTTCTTACCACATAATACCGAATATCAACCAAAAATCAAATGTTTTTCTTATCCTTAGATGGAATATCAATATGATACAATACGAAAACTGATTTTGTATATTGCTACATCATTAACTAGAAGTGATGATTTCTATTAACAAGGTTTTCAAATAAACGCACTTTTCTTAAGCAACCGCCTTAATTTGTGGTTAATTGTAATAAAATGCGAGCCAATATTAAAATCCTACATTCAAATACAGTGTAAGCTCGGTAAAATGAACTGATTGCTGAAGAAGGGTATCCGGATAATAGAAAGTATCGGGAAAAATAGTGTAAAAAAAAAAAATTCAACAATATGAAATGTACATAACTATTTTGATTTTTCTAATGTTTCTTTTACATATTTGTTTGGAAATTTGACAGTTTGAAGTTTTATAAAAATAGTTTTCTTCTACATTTCCAGTAATGAGGATGATTTAATTGGTTAAAACTATAAGAGAGTTCATTTATAAGTCAAAAAAGTATACATAAAAATACTCTTCGTATGAATTACCTTAAAACTTGAAAAAAAAGTAGTTCACAAACAAAATTTGTATTATACACATTTCTGCAATTAATTAAATAAGTTTTACGAAATCAAGTTATATATACAATAAAATAAGATTTACGAAATCAAGTTATTTATAAACTAGATATTATGTATTTTTAATTCCAAAAAAATATATTATCAAGACTTCTACAGGAATTATATTACCTGATATCAAAACAGTAACAATTTCTGCTTTCGATTTTAACTGTGATTACAATAACTTGCATTTAGATGGAGAAGTTCAAAATGTCCTTAACGCATGTGCACTTTTATTCGAAAACAAAATTATTATTGCCTGCTAATTTTTCTTAAGAAAAAAATGATTACATGAGTGTTCTCGGATTACCGAGATTATGTTGAATAGCAATTTGCTTCTTGATAATCACGAAATACAACACGGCCCCGGGTTTCATCCTTTCTTTGATGATTAATATAACACCAATCCCTATAATAAAATACCTCCTTGATGATTCGTTGAGATGGGTACAGAAAAAGAAAATATATCTGATTTGTATCTCGACATACACCACTGAATATCCTTCCAGCACTATTCGCTATTGTCTTATTTATTTCTATATACATAACATCCGCCTTCGATCATGGTATTGTTATTTTATATTATTCGAAGGCACCATTACCGCATGTAATTATTAAAGTTTATAAATACAATTTTAGCGGTGTCTAATTGGTCAGTTTTAACGATTAATAATTTAAAATGAATAAAAAAATATAGAGCCATAGTCTTCATTTCATCCCTCTTACATGCAACTCATCAGCTCGTACATACTCTACGAGGCACTGATGACTTAATAAGTAACGGTAAAGGCTGCCAATAGACGCAAGGACAATGCTTACCCAATCTGGAATCCTATAGCTCCCTCAGTCTAATTATCTCGGACCTATAGGAGAGCCGAGTCCGAAGGACCGAGGTGAATCAAATCGTCTCAGGACCTTGCAGGGTCTCTAACCCGGCCTGAGCACTCCACTCGGAAACTTAAACGTTGTTTTCCGTTTCCCGTACTTCAGTTTCTTTTCACTGTAATTGTTGAAGTCATTGTCTCCCATTCCGTGTTCAACAGCAATTAGCAGCATACACAATAGAATCTTCAAATAAAATAGTTCGGTTTAAACGTATCGAATACAAATTAATCCTTATACAGTCTTGCTGGATGAAGAGAAATAATTATACTACTACACTAATTGTATTGATTCTAATTTATTGTATTGAGGTTAAAAACTTCCAAAAATTGAATATATTTTCTTTTTTTTTTTATTCTGTAGTTTTTTTAGCCATATTTTTTTAGTAGATGACATGATTTCCTTATTGAAAATAAAAGTTAGACAAAAATGAGGTTTATTAAGGTTCATGAATATGGGACAGTAGTACCAAAACGTAGTAAAGCAAAAAAGAAAATATAGAATAAAATATATTCAATTTTTTAAAGCTTTTAACCTCAAAATATTGACCTACAAGACTTCCTAAAAAGAAAATCCAGAATATAATTGTATTGAATATATATGATTGACCGTATGTGAATTAGAAGAGGACGATCAGGGTTGGCGATCAAGATAAACGAAATTGGTTGTCAACTATTTATTATATATATAATAGCCAATGTTTCGAACCATACTGCAGACCTTCATCAGGGCTAAAATAAAACGATGAAGAACAAGAAAAGATAATGAAAGAGTATAAAAGCGACATGTAAATAAAACAGATATAAAGATGGAATTATAAAAAGATACCCATATAAACAAATATATAATCAAAAATAGTAAGAATGTCAAAGATGAATACTAACAAGATATATTAAATAGCATAGTAATCTACTAACCAACCAAGATAATATAGTAATTATTATATCAACTTATATAGTAATTAATAATATTGAGGGATTAGTAAATGTTACACTGTATGAAAGTGATAAAAGTTAAGGAATTAACTGATAGATATATCCTATTGTAAAATAAATTAATTCAAAGATAATAGGTGATAAATAGTAGAAGAAAAAAGTAAATTAGTATTATAGCGTAAATAAATATATAGTTTAAAATAAGTAAAAGGTATTGTCTGAAGTTCACCTTAAACTTCAAGCTTGGCGCTAATTCACTTTAGAATGTCCTCGTTGGGTTAATGAGTGTACTATATGTAATTTGATAGAAATAAAATTGAAAGTGGAAGAAAATGAATCTATTAAACAATATACAGGGTAGTAGAGAACGAACAAGGGGAAAAAATACTAGAATCAATTGTATAATTTACATGATTGTAAGAGAGTAGCCAAAAGAAAAAATGGTAGATTAGGTTAATTATATAATTTTAAATTGAGGCTATTGAACATAGCAATATTTATGAGTTGATATAAACGATGATTCAGTTTCAGTCGAGTGAGAAGTAAAATTAGAATGAACTCACTTAGGTAGATGTTCATGGGATGAAGGTTCTCTCTCATTATCTCCCTTTCTCCTGGCTCCCGTCCCTAGTCAGGAAACCGCTTCCTGAAGATACATGCTCATCATAACTTCAATTCAAGAGACTAAATCAAAATGACTATTCCCAGAAGAAAAAATTCTATTCTCACGTCTGCCTTACTACATCAAGCGCTGGAGACAGTTGGCCACAAGGGGCGCAAATGATGCTAATTACTTTTAAGCATATTAGCGTATTGGGGGGCCATCCTTCGTTCATCACTTTCGTTTTTTAAACGAAACAGCTATAGTGAGTGATATTGGAGAGGATAATATAAACTAATTTGAAAACAATTTAACAATATCATAAAAATGATAAAGTAAAGGCTGTATAAACTGACTTGAAAACAATAAGACGATATCATAAAAATATTAATATAAAAGGAAAAAATAGGAAGTAGAATAAAGAAAATTTATCTGTTGGATCAGGGCACTTAGTTGGTCACACTAAGGTGTGCAGCTATTTACTTAATTACAACACTAATTATTTAGGCCAACAAAAAAAAAATATACATAACTTCTGTCTGAAATATTGTGTAACTCTTCGATGTATATTGTAACAGTATTATATTTTTTTATTAAATGCCACAAGCAACTGTTCGTTTACAGTCGTTCGCATGGGCCGTGTTAAGGTTTAACTATGAGTTAAAAAATAATTGGAAAATACCTTAAAGATTGGTGTACGTGGACTAATAGGCTTGTAATTATTCTTACTCATTATACTTTTAACTGCTACCTAGGAAGGAGGCTCAATTTTGAAATTTTCAGTGATTATTGAGATCATTACTACTTTACGTAGATAACAGCTAGCTCAAGAGATAAACAAACTCATGAGGGGCCATGTTCGAGAAGGATAATGACCTTGGACTCAATATAAACAGGAATGCTATACATTTATCAATTCAGAAATAAAAATAGTTCAATAAGCCATTAATCACTTAAGATAGCTTTGTCTTCGCAAATATTCATTAGATGCCATCCATAAAACCATTACGTTTATTAACTAACAACAGCATAGTAGTGTGTAATAAAAATGGTGTAATATTTTTTAAAAAACAAAAAACAATATGACAATATTATCCTACGACAACGAATGAACTATTTTTGAAAAAAAACCCTTAATTTTCATCACACGTAGTACAACATTGATTGACCTTCTCTATTAGTTTACCTCTAGATTTACATAATATGCTTTAATTTCAATAAAATTAAAATGTCATAAAATTTTAAAGTAGATTGTACCCACTAGTCTCTTCATTTTATTACTGCTTTAGTTGCAATCGCCCTCATTAAAATTTAATTGTTGAACTATTAAATTAATATATTTTTGTTCTATTAATGACAATTGTAACTAACGCACAAGTACAAAGAGAGTAGTTAATTTAGTTTATTAGAAAGTTACATTTGAAGCGTAGCGGAAGATTAATGAAAAATATTAATATTATTAATAAAAATTTAAAAAAAAATTCTGGCGATCGATCCTAAGCAATTGTAGGCTACTTCAACAACAATTGAACCATTTTTTAAAGAAAGAAACTTTATTCTATAAGCACAAGACGTTAAAATTTGGTTTAAAGCATTATACATTTTTTAAACTGAGGCTGTAAAGAAATTCGCCTGAAAATGTATTTATTATTATATCTATAATAATAAATTTATAAAATATATATTAAGTCTTATTTGTGTGCGTGTCAACTAGTTACCTTATTCTATTAATGCTTTAGTTGCACACGTCCTCATTAAAACTTAATCGAAGCCAGTGAACATAGCAAGAAATATAAAGAACATAATAGTAAAAATAACATAAATATATTTTAATGAAAATAAGTGCAACAATAAAATGAAGAGAATCGTTAACACGGTTGAAATTAGATTCAGAACGTAATGGAAGAGGTATAAAAAATTTATTAGCACCTGAAGTTATTTCTTTGTTCCAAGATTAAATTGTATTTTGCTTTTTATAGCCCGATTGCTGAACAATCTGTATCATAGATATTTGAAGAAATATAAAACGCACAGGTTATATTAAAAAGAATAAATAAATAAATTCGTTTTTAAGAATATATCATGTTGGCTGTCGAGTATAATAATGGCTGAAATACACCATAAAGAAAAATTTTAAGGTAAAAGTATAAATTAAATTAAACTAAACTTATTATTTGTTTCTTTTAATTTTTAGCCCTTTAAAAAAAAATTCACAAGATATTGTCACAAAAATAATATGCCCCGCTTCCACCCTTAAACAAATATAACTTTTCTTAATGGTGTATTCTACCGGTAACGTGTTGGAATTGGGTATCGTCACTTACACATGTAAAGAATCATTCTAGTGTCGTTTGGTTGTCTTGAATTCAAAATGGATTTTTTGTATTTTCACCATTATAACTCTCAGCAAGTGAAATATTCGTCTAACTTTCGGTCCCCAATGATTTGATTCTTTGCTTAATGCATTCAAGTTGAAGACAACGATGCAGTGATTAAAATTAAAATATATAATCAGATATTTGATAAAATAACAGGAAATATGTATATCTCTGCTTACTCATGTTGGTGGCGTATTAACAATTTTTTATACTTATTTTGTATTTGACTTATTACATTGATTGGACAACAAACTGGAATTACTTTTTGTCAGCCTTACTGGCTTTGGGACTTAACAGTTTGAAAGAGGACTCTAATAAAGAAAGTAAACCTCGTCTGGAGTGCTATCATGTGAAGAAGCCCAATTCAAAATAATATAAAACAATTTTTTTCAAAGGTTCCACTACCAAATCAAAGCAGAAATATAGTTTTTAAATAAAGGAAAATGTTATAGTATTTATTTAAAGTAAACTTTAAATTCAAAATTCTAAGGGATAAAGACTATAATGATTACGTTGACGTCACAGTGTTAGTGAAAAACCTACCGTGATGTACATAAGCAAAGTGAAAGTACTATTTGTTGAAAAATATTAACTTATCTTAAAAATAACATATGTTTCTTGTATAACGTTTATTAAGGAAAACTAGCCAACCCGGCAATGCTTTGCCATTGCTATATTTGAGGATGGATATAGATTTAATGAATACAATTAAATAATTTATTTAGTTAAAATAAAACATTTAGAGATACTTTATTATTGTTATTGTATGACATAAATTGAAGCAATAAATGCTACAAAGGAGCGAAACAGAAATTTTTATTAAAATATACAAATAACTTCAACATTACTCAACCAATCTACACTGTGTTTTTAATACAAAACCCGGGAAGAAAAAAAAGGCAGTTATCTCACCCCAATTTTTGATTAATTTAATGAAAACTATGTATAATTAATAGTCGAAATTGATGCGTCTGCCAAGTATAAGTAGGAGGAATACAAAATGGCGGGTTTTTCAAAACCTTTAAAAAACCATTAATTTTTCATTCGGGGTTCTATATCTTAAAAAATCTCAACAACAGTAAATTTGCTAAAATATTAGCCCTAATAGAGCTATTTACATCCAATAGTTCTCGAGATATAGCCTTTTAAAAAGCATCATTTCATAAAAATGTACTGAAATATCAGTAGTTAGTGAATCTATTTTGAGAAATCTATATCTCAATAACCATTCGACGTACAAATGTCTATTACTACCCAAATGAAAAGTAAATAATTGTACTATAAAGTGGTTTATGACTTTTACCTTCGTAGGAATAGTAGTTTTCATGATATTTGCTAAAATAAATTGATTTATAGTTGTTCGGACAATAAGTTTGATTCATGAAAAACTTTATTTCTGAAACCGTTGGACGTACAGATGTCTGCCTGCACTGAAATTAAAGCTAGTTAAATTTACTATAATATATTTTATAACTTTTGCCTTTGTAGGATTAGTAGTTTTTATGATATTTGACAAAATAAACTCAAATGTTAATTTCTAGGTGTTCGTATAAAATTTTGGATTAAAAATAAACTCTAGACCCATAAGACGCACATATGTCAGCACTCAAAATAAAAGAAATTTAACTTACTCTAAAGTAGTTTATGACACTTATCTTCGTAGGGTTAGTAGTTTCTAAGATATTGACAAATGAATATAAATTTGGCAAATGAAAATTTGTCTGAACAACTATAAATCAACGTATTTTAGCAAATGTCATGAAAACTACTACTCCTACGAAAATAAACATCATAAACTACTTTATAGCTCATTAAACTAGCTTTGATTTGAGTGCTAATAGACGTCAAATGGTTTTTGAGATATAGATTCTTCAAAATAAATTCACTAACTAATGATCTGTCACATTTTTATGAAATGTTGTATTTTAAAAGCTATATCTCGAGAACTATTAAACGTAAATAGCTCTATTAGAGCTTACATTTTAGCAAATTTACTCTACTTTAAATGGTGCTCTCTTAGAGTTTCTATTGTTGTTGGTAGTTGTAAAGATATAGAGCTCCGAAAAAAAAATTAATTATTTTTAACCTTTTGTAACAGCCGCCATTTTTATTCCCCCTACATATACTTGGTGGACTCATCAATTTTGACTAGTAATTATACCTAGTTTTCAATTAAGTAATAAAAAATTGTGGTGAAATAACTTTTTTCTCCTCCTGTACTATTTAGGGCTCTATAAACTGCACCAAAAGGCACAAATTGGGTCTAATTTAATAAATTGGAACCGGAGATATAAAATAAAACGTGAAAATTTCTTTTCATATTTATAAGACGACCTGGAAGAGTAGACAGTCAGCTTTCCAACAGTTATATGACCGTAGAAATAGGATAAAATGCAGAAGAGTTATGAACAATGAACAAGACCAGGGGTGTTACGGTTGCCATAGTGAAATAAAAACACTGGCTATCTGCCTAGACAAGAGGTGTGATGGTTGTCATGGTAAAAAGAACACTAGCGATATGTTGAGACGAGTGGGTTTTAGTTTTGTGAAGTTTGATTTTTGAACACGTTACGACTGTTTAATGTGAAGTGGTGATAGTCTATCAGGCCCTGTGTCTTGACTGTTTGAACCGAAATATCACCATATGAGAAATGTTATCGTATATGTTCTGTTTTTCAAAATTATAGAGTTCTACTTCAATGGACGGTCATTAACAGTAGAAGTGGGGATATAGTGGAGTGCGTAGCAACGTTTCTTCAGCACGTCCTGGATAGGACAGTTGTGACAGGTGTCATTTTTATACTTCTGGGGAAGGTGAGACGGTGACCGGAAAGGAAATATCAGACAACCTTGTGTTCTTCCAGGAGTACACCCAAAGACTACGGGGGATTTATTTATTTATTTTATATTTGCTTTTATACTCTTTTGTATAATAATGTAAATTTAGTTGATAAGGTTATGCATTTAAGTTAAGTTTAAGTCAACCTATAAGTTTAAAATTCTGTGTACATATATTTCTTATTATATTAAACTTTTTTGCATATAGTTCTGCTGTCCTTTCTTATGCATGTACACTGCTTTCAACTAGTCAATTTAGCTACTTTTTTTTTTTAATATGTTCACTTAATATGTGGGACGTAACGCCACTAGGTTTTCTGTTATCTACACGTAAAGGTATTCGCCAGAGGTCATAATTATTTATATATGGGTATATTTTAGTTATATTGCAGACATATTGTTTCAGGGTTTTCGTTATTTCGAAGGGAAAAAATAACGTGGCGCTTAAGTAGCAATTTATTCTTTACTGTTTTTTTTCTTTTTTCATTATTATTATTATTTTTTTTTAACTCACCCCCTTCTCTGCTGAGCGTGGGCAAGTAGTATGAACGATAAATACATAACTAAAGATAAGTCAAAATTTGAGGTTATACTTCCAACCGTAAAAGGGAACATTTTGAAAAAACAATGCATCTAAATCTATTTGAAAAATTTATTGCGGACAAAAATTTGACCATTCCCTTTTATATAGATTACGCCATAAAATATCAATTCCAAACCAGGATGTTACTAATTGTGTAAAATTAATGTCGTGGTTTGAGTGTATTAAATAGGAATACAAATGAACGTGACAGTCCTCATTTTTTACCGACCATCACAGATAACATAATTGACTCACCAAGCCGTGGATGACCTTCATTCGGTCTCCACCATGAAAGATGGAGGATGAAAAGAAGACTACGCTGAAATAAATAAGAGCTTTACTGGTTGATAACGGCAACCGACTGAATAATACAAACTGTGCCTCCGACGGCCAAAGGAACTCTACTTCCATAATCTAACTGCCGTCGAAGGCTTGTAATTATCCCTTCTATTTTCCGCAAAACCATAAAAAATTCTACTGACAAATACAGTTATAATAACTTCCATGTATTGGCAGAAGCGAATGAAATGAGCAGATTAAAAAATCACCTTATGAATAAATGAAATGCAATAATTTGAATGAATACCTATTGTTAATCATTCGATCACATGCTGACAGCTATTCATAACCCATTATTACCATAATGCAGATATCAATGTTCAACTGTAATGTGCAACAGGGAAGCATTGTTAAATCTACATTTGTCATAAAGCAGTCGGCTCATTCGCTATTAGATGATAACATCTCTGACATCATACGAATGGATATCCAACACAGTATAGATAGTTATTGTATAATTTATTAATCTGGTCAAAGTTAAATAACGAATAATCTTATTTCTATGAGGACTGGTAGGTAAAAAACGATACAACTATAACAGTACAAGAGTCCAAGAGGAGAAAAAAGTTAGTTATTTCACCCAAATTTTTGATTACTTAAATGAAATTATGTACAATTACTAGTAGGAACTTATGAGTGTGCCAAGGATGGTTAGGAGGCATAAAAATGGCTGTTTCAAAACATTTAAAAAAAAAATTTTTTAGATTTAAAAAAAAATCATTAAAACTACCAATAATAATAATAAGTTTGCAGAAATAGAGCCTAATAGAACTATTTACGTTTAATAATCCCCGAGATACAATCTTTTAAAAAGAAACATTTTATAATACAATAACGTAAAATCAGTAGTTTTCAAAATTAATTTTGCGAAAACTATAATTCAGACGTACAGATTTAGCTCTTAGATTAAAGTCAGTTAAATGTACTATAAAGTAGTTTATGACGCTTATCTTCGTAGGAGAAGTAGTTGACATGATATTTGCGTAAAAAGATGCAAAAAACGTAAATTTAAAGTTCGGAAAAATCTGATTTATTACAAAATATACCTCAGAAACTGACGACGTACAGATGTATGCCAGCACTAAAATTAAAGCCAGTTAAACGTACTATAAATATACTTTTTATGATATTTCACAAAATGTTGATTTTTGTTGTTCAGTCAAACTTTTTGGATTTTTGAAAAACTGTATCTCAGGTATAAGGGTAGTAGTTTTTAAGATATTCGCACACGAATATGAACTTTGCATATGAAATTTTGTCTGAAAGACTAAAAATCTATTTATTTTAGCATTTTTTTTTCCTTCGGGCTCTTGTACTATAAGACCTCACGCAGAATCCAAGGTATACGAATACCCCAATGAAAAGTACACAAAGCGATCCTTACCAAATTTGGATAATTTATATGTATGTATATATATAATATATACTGGACCAATTGCACGTTGTTAATAATTTTATGGTATCACCTAAGCATTCTCGATTTGAAAACAACTTTGGTTTGAGTCCATGTGCAGGTTAAAATTTATTGTAAATAAATTTTGTATGCCTATGCTCTTAATTTTTTTTTTGCTTCATAGACCTTGTGGATTTTCTGACACGCTATCTTTCTTCACGCTTGCCTATTTTGGACTACTGCTTTACAGCGATTCGATCTATCTGGTTTTTGGCTTCCCACCAAAGTTTCACTTATGATTACTCTTTACTAAAAATAAGGCATTAAGAAATCTGTATTTCTCTTTCTACTCCAAGAAGCCAGGAAAATTGATCAATTTAAATCATATAATTAGGCCAGTTCGTATCAGAACTAGCGGAAATAGTGAACACTGATTAAATAAAATTAGTTAAATCAAAAGCCTTCCCAGCCTTCCAGAGAAAAAACTAAACAACACTAAACTGCTGGTAAACCTAAAATAGACGTAGTTTTAAAAAAGATGCCTCTCAATATTTCACCTTCAACGCGAACATCGATCCTTAAAAAAAAATCTTCATATTTTTCAGTCATAAGAACGGATATAAGAAAATATATCCGTATAAATTAATTTAAATTTATCATGATCTACACACAAGACTGAAACGACAAGAAACTGCTCGTAGATTCCGATTGCTACAACACTTACTTGACAAACGCTCTAAACTTCCCATTCACTACAAAAAATTAGTATACACTACGATAATCAGACCAATTTGGACATCACATGGCTCCACCAAACCATCAAATTCCCCTTACAATCCAAAATTATTACGTTACAAATAAACTCATCCACAGACCTTAACATCCCATTTGTTGCAGATTTGGCCCAAAACAGATATGCGTCTTTTCATTCCAAAATCCTTAACCATCCTAACCCATTAATTCTTAATCTTTCATCCTTAACAATCCCTGATAATCCTCCGAGGCGTTTGAAAAGAAGATGGGCATGGGACCTTCTAATTTAAATTAATGTTTGAAGTACCACTCATGGGTGGTTCCTTCCCAAGATTTTCAAGTGTATATGAAACATACAACATATTTACTTATTGTATTATTTTTTACAGTTGTAAATTACACTAAATAAATTTTAAAAAATTATCATTATATTAGAGGATATTGACATTTTTAATTTATTGAATATCATTGCGTTTTTAATGAATATTACTATTAAAAACTCTTCTAAATGGTACAAGGGTTCGATCAAACACTGGCCTCTTATTATTAAATTTTCAACATCATTTTCCTTGATTTTTCGGGGTGCCATAAAACTAACTCTTTAATCCGAGTGAGGAGAAATACGATGTTCCTTTGATAGCACTTCATTGCATTACTACACAGCCTCGAAACCATAGATAATGAATCATGAAATAAACAAAAGGACGTTGATAAAAAATACAAAATAAGAATAAGCGATGAAAATGAGGCGAGGAAGGAGAAAAAGAATAAAAATGAAAATCACGATTCCTGATCATTGGAGTTTCTCACTATTGCCTGGTAAGACGAACTGATTTTATCATTTTTTCTGCAATTAAACTCAATATCTCCTTCTGATTAAACCAGTAATGATTCTATAAATATTGAAACAACCAATGCGACAGTTGTTTTTATTTATTTCTTATGTATAAATTTACATAATAATATGATATATTATTTTTAAAACCACATTACTTTTCCCTGTAATACATAAATTACAATCTTTGTTTATATTGCTCAAATACTGCAATATTAGCACATTTTATAGATCTTTGTATGTATTAAATAATTGATTATCAAGTGAAAAATTAAAGTCAAAATCAATTGTTTTAATTAATCTCAACTAATCACCACCAACGTTCGATTTATAATATATTTAAATGAATAAACATTTATAAGATAAAAAATCATTCATTCCGTATGAAAAATCAAGGTTTCGGTGGAGTGAAAGCATGAAAGTATACAGTAACTATTATTGTAAAAAATAACGAAATATTGGAAATTGGACGGTGAATAAAATTAAAACAACATAAAATCTTTGTATAAATATAGAGTAGAATTGTTTTAATTTTTAGAATATAGAATAGTTTTATTTTTTTCAAGGATGTTGTTAATATTAAAAACGACAAAAAATTAGAATTTTCATAAGTTAACCATTTATAAGAAGAAAAATAGTTTGAATAAATAAACATAATACATATTGATCTGAACCCATTATTCTGTTCATATATTTTATAGAAAATTATCTTTCCGAAAATAGATTTTTTAGTTAAATATATTTATTTAAATCGCATCGATGGCTTTATAATTATTAATATGATAATTTTCACATACATTTACAATTAGCAGTTTTAATTTGCTATTTTGCTTAATGACTAGCTGTAGTAGTTCCCAGTTCGAACATAAAATTGGAAACTGACAAGATTCTTGCCTGCTATATTGGTTAAAAAATTATTATGTCAATTTAGCATGCTTAAAGAGCGAGAGCCTGCTATTTAGCCGAATGCAATTTGTCAAAAGTTATTCCTTCTTCGTCGCTTAACTTGATTGTAAACTAAGCTTTCGAGTAAAGGAAAAAAATAATGCTGAGGTAACAAAATAAGATACCCATTTGCAGTAATTATGCAAAAATAATTAACCCTATTTTCCTAACAATACAGTTATATAGATGTGTACATTAAAAAATAATATATTTGTAAAATGTAGCTATAAAACTAAATCGGTTTCCACTCGATTTTCGTCAAATCATTTCTAAATTATGCATTTATTCTTAGGCCTAAAAGGAATACGAGTAGTAGTCATGCCACATGATGGCGTTGTAATTTTATATAAATGGATTCTACTTCTAAACTGAAAAATAATTGTAAATATTATATATTATTGCCATTATTGGCATAACCTTCTAAAACTCCAGATGCTGCGGCGCCCAGTTTGAGAACCACTGACATATAGCATAATTAGCATAATAAAACTTTGAGAATATTTCATGGATAAGGTTGATAAAAATGAGAATTGTGTTCTAATCATCTCATTCAACATTAAAAATAATATCCACCAATAAAAGAAAATACATAAAATGAATATAAGAACTAACGAAAACCTAAGTCTGCATCGGTAAAGAAAACTGGAAATAAAATAAGTGATGTTATGTGAGATTTTCTGTTTCAAATCTTTATAATTATTATTTTTTTTAATAATATCTATTTCTTTTAAAGAAACATAAATTCGTAAGCAGAACAGTCACCGCCAATTATTTCGTTTGGTAAATATCATATGATTACCATACACTTCAAATGCATAAGTAAAAAATTATTAAGAAATTTATGAATCCCGGGTAATAAATATGCCTTGATGATTATATATTTTTTTGCTTACGGAGGGGATGGTAACCAAAGTACTACCCTATTAATATCAAAACCACATGGTGGATGTTGTATTATACACGGTTCATGACCCTGTCAAATAACAGAACGGAAGTAGAAGCCCTCTTGTTCTCTGGTTTTTAAAGCATACAGGAAGTGTAATTATCTTTACGGTTGGGAGTAAAAAAAAATATACGATTCTTTTTGAAGCATAACCAGGCTTCTACAGAAGAGCATCGTGGGCCTAATGAAATGACAAAATGGGATCTCTGCTGTATCCATACCGTTTTTAATCTTTTTATTATAAAACTAAATGTTCTATTTCAAACAATATAATAATTATTATTTATTCTGGGATTGATCCCTTTAGAATAATTTACAGGAGTCAAAATTAGGCTTTAGTGCCTTAAAGTAAATTACAAAATAGAGATGAAATTACAAGATCAAATAATGTAATAAAATGAATTTAAAAATATACAAATAAACAACCATAATTAACAGAATATATAAAATAAAGATAAAACAACTTGTCATATCATAAAACATAAGATGACTTCTGATAGTAAATAAAAAGAGAAAAAAAATCAAATACAATTAAACTAAAAAGTAATAAATGAAAAGATATAATTTCTGCTAGGGTACATATTTACAATTATAAACGAAAATCTAAGACAGAAAATATATAAAGCTTTTTTGAAACTTTCAATTGTTATTCTTCTGGAATTGGGTGGACAGAAGGTAGTCGAAGATACAGGATCTGAAGATTGGAAGGGTGTTAGAACTACGAATAAAGGAGGGAATAGAATTATAAAATATAGTAGTAATAATACAATATACTATGGAAAAGGTAGATACTAATAATAAGGTAGATACTAATAATATATAAATTTAAAAATATTTTTACTGCGTAAGTAGAAGGGATAAGGTCGATGCCCGAAGTAGAAAAAGAAATCGATATTTGCGAAGAGGAAAGTCCAGTTATCAAAAAGTATAAATGATTTTTTTTTCTCGAAAACAAATGGCATTATGGGAATTCGATATATATTTAATACCAACTATTAGCTATCTAATTATAATTAATTGCTTATTAAATGGTCGTATTGTAATTAATTAAATTATGTAAGGCTAAGATTGGTACTATTCATTACTGGTTATTAATTTAATTAATTATTTTTTTCTTCATCACTTTTATGTTAAAAATACAAATATATCGTGATAATAGTTTGAATTATTTTATTTCTTGTTTATTATAAACGTTTTAAAACTCATTAATCTTATAATCATCAATTAACAAGGTAACTTTCTTTCTTCCTTATAAATTATCGCTGACATTGTTACGGCTATTTACAATTTAAACAAAAATCTGTTATATTAAAAGAAGTTGACAATATTTTGGCCCTTAGCTAACGACCATGGGTCAATGCTAAATGTATTCTTTGTATGTTGAACACACCATTTTCAATTACCCTGATTAATATGCCTTCGTAAAGTATAATTTAAGAGATATGTTTTTTTTTATTTACTATAAATTTGAATATATATTACTGTATATAATATACACCTATATAACTCTGAAGATTATAGCACATAGATTAATATTAAGAGAAATAGTAATCAAAAGAAAAATATTTTTCATTTTAATATTATATCCTTAGATAACCCTTTCTCTTTAATTTATATATTGAAAGTTTAGACTTAATAAATTATACAAGAGTGCTATATGGCTAAAAAGACATCGCAATGGCTAATGACTGTCTAATGCTAGAAGATTTTTAGGGGCCTAGAAGAGTAATCTAAAATCAATTAGAAAATGAAGTTTGAAAATACTTGTTTTAAGTCGGATTGGATTGCGCATTCTCTCTAAAATACAGATGAAATTTGAATAATTAATTTCGATCAAAGGCCTAGATTACTAAAAACAAAATCTGGAATTTAAATATCTAGAAGTTTCCCATTGTAATGATGAATACATTTGTGTGTGTATACATACCACTACTAGCACACTTTGGGACTAATTGGGACGTGAGGGTATTCCCATTCGGCCTGAATGACGTACATCGGCAGCCAGAGGTCAACCTTAGATCCGGGTTCTATTTCGTAATATGTAACCAATTATTGAATTGACCTGTGATCTATGCTATTGGCGATTCAGGCCAACCTCACAAAAGGAATATACAAAATAAAAATAAAAGTAACTATCACTAATAAATCATAAAAGCTTGAATTATTTTATCTATTGATTTTTTAAAGGAAAAATGTGTCATTGAAATTTATCCTAAGGGTTTTTATCCTAACTTTTTGAACATTCTGTCACAAACATGAGTATATTTCAACATTTCGAAACTTGCCTATAATGAGAGTCAACACTGCCGGGTTTCTTGGAGCCTTGTACAACGACGAGATATACCTATGGCGAATGAAGCCAGAAGAAAACGTATAAAGGATTCCATGAAGCATTATTTATAAAAACGAATTTAGCATAATATCCCATCACTATGGGCATGCTTTCAAGCATCAATTTTCCCCTGTCACAGAAAAGTAGCGACAGAGTGTACTTTATACGATAGGATGATTATGGCATGTCAGGCTGGAGTATGGCAGTACCCTGCAGCACTCTTGTTCGAGTACCGTAATTCACGAAAGTTTTCTCATCCATCTTTTCTTTGCCCGACCTCTTTTATTGACGGATATGCCAGCTGAAGCAATATATGTTTTATAAGACCTTTAGAATAACTGCCTAGTTTATAGTGGTAGCGGAGATAGAGTCCGTTGGTTCCAGTTCTTTTGTGCCTTGAGTTTCATTAGTAACGTACCAAAGAGCATCAATTTTGTATGAAGTTGTAATAATTTAGTCTTTTTTGCTGAAGCATGCGTGTGTAATGACACTGACACACATGTGGAAATGTCCCTGTTTAATTTTCAGATTTCGAAAATACTTAACATAAAAGTTAAAAAAAAAACAACAGTAGTTTAGTTTTTTTTTTACTCTTATTCAAACCTCACTTAAACCCAGCGTTTCTCAACAGGTGGTCCGCGGTCGATGACAAAGGGGTCTGCGAGATGTCATTGGAAAATAATTTATGCGAACATCATAACAAATTACACGAAATTATACATAAAGTTGCAGCTTGTAAGGCTTTACACAGATACAGTCGACAGTTCCGTTTCGCTTAACGCGTCAGCTGACTCCGGGGTTCAGATGTACTCTTCTATTCAATGTTTGATATATTTAGTTTTTGTTAATAATATTAATACAATATACATTTATGTATTATGTAGTTATTGTATCTTATTGTTGTAATATTCTCAGTTTTTTGTTGTTGTTTTTTTTCTCATCTTTTTAGCCCTGATGAAGCCCTGCAAAGTGAGACGAAACGACGGCCATTAAAATAGTTATAAGCTATTTGTTCTTTTTTTTATTTTACCGCACCCTGACCATCTTCTTATATTTAAATTTTTATAGTCAACTATATAAACATATAAATATACATTTATGTTACGTTTATTATGAAAAGTTACTACTACACCATAATAACAAGAGATTGTTACTATTTACACCAACTAGAGCTTAAATAAGAAAATTCTTTTGGGACCCCATGAATTTCTCTCCTCCTAACTTCTCCCTGAAGGCAGACCTCAAGATAGGCTAGGACAGAGTTATGATTTTAAAGTATTAAAACACAGCTAGCTATTTTAGGAGAAGTATTGTTTAAATATATTTCCAACTTCAAAGCTAAAAATCTAAGTTGTTTTTGAATAAAAGCTGTTAAGCAATGGCAATTTTTTTTTTTTATGTTTTTGTAACTCCATCCATCCATCTTTTCTTTGCTCGACCTCTTTTATTGACGGATATGCCAGCTGAAGCAATATATGTTTTATAAGACCTTTAGAATATCTGCGTAGTTTATAGTGGTAGCGGAGATAGAGTCCGTTGGTTCCAGTTCTTTTGTGCTTTGAGTTTCATTAGTAACGTACCAAAGAGCATCAATTTTGTTTGTAATTTAGTCTTTTTTGCTGAAGCATGTGTGTGTAATGACACTGACACACATGTGGAAATGTCCCTGTTTAATTTTCAGATTTTGAAAATACTTAAAAACATAAAAGTTAAAAAAAACAAAAAAAAAACAGTAGTTTAGTTTTTTTTTACTCTTACTCAAACCTCACTTAAACCCAGCGTTTCTCGTTAATTAAAAAATTACGATTCTCCGCAGCTCTCTGTGAAGAGATTTTTAATATATAGGTTAAATTATAAAACAACAAAATTAACAATAAATAAACAAACAATAAAATTAAGACAGGTCGCCTAAATGTATAGTTGTATTATTGACTGATCACCAAGACCCACAAAAACGTGTGTGTGTATGTGTGTATGTATATATTTTAGATGTTCTTAATCCCTTCGAATCTTCGGTCTTCCCATTCAAATGGCCAAGTCTGGGATTGACAAAATAAATTCT